>NC_061510.1:235365591-235428824 GCF_022539505.1 Lolium rigidum | reverse complement strand
CGTTGGACTTTGCCTGACGCAGTTTCCACAACAGAACCCATATCGTCGGGTTAGGCCCATGGGCGACGAAAAATACCCCTTAGCGGACGATTTTGAGACGTTGTCTATCAGAACTTTTCTTGTAGTGTTGAAGAGTATTACTGAATATCTGAAAACCCAGAGGTATCGACTTCAGCATCAAGTCGTTTCAGCAGTGGTTCTGGGGCTCTCGTAAGGGTGTTGATCCGCACGGTTGTCCGCCGAACTCAAAGTCATCGGTTGGAAAAGGCGAAAGATAGATCGTGAAGGATTGATATGTTAACCTCAGCTTTCGGGCATTGATCAAATTCACGATCGCTCCGATGTCAAAGGGGTGAAGAATGGGTCATGAGAAACCGATGCGTTGTCATCGGCTCATTAAGCATTGGCTAAGTGACGATCGGCGGAATCAGTATGAAGGGAAATCGGCTGAATTGGTATCAAGGAAATCGGCAAAATCAAATTGGGGAATTTCTTCATTGATAAACCAGATTTCTTACATAGAAGAGCTGATTGCTCTCAAAAGGGAGTACTAAGGGGATACATTGCCCCGTCTACTACTGCTGATCCTATACTAAGGGTCCTATCTACGGGCCGTCGCTGCCCTCGTCATCACCCTCGTCGCCGCTGTCGGCGCGTGCTCCCGGCGGGCTCGTCGTCGCCGTCGTAGCGACCGCCGGCGGGACCTTCGTTGTCCTCATCCTCCTCGTCGTCGTCATCATCGTCGCTATCGTAGTCACTGAGATTCCCCGGCCAGGGGCAGTGGCGCTTGGCCGGCGGCTCGTCGGAGGGGCTGTCGTCGTCGTCGTCCTCCTCCTCCTCCTCCTCCCCTACCTCCTCGGAGGTGGTGAAGTCATCCCAGGAGAAGCGATCGTCGTCGCTCTCCTCCTCCGATTCCCCGTCGGCGAGGAAACGGAGGTCGCTCTCCCCACTGGTCAAGGACTTGTCGTCCTCGGACCAGATGGAGGAGGCGTGGTCTTCCGAGTCCCATTCCTCCGGGTGCGCGAATGTCCGGCGGCGTCTCGCGGGAGGAGGAGGACCCAAGGGAAAGTTCCGATGAGGTGGAGGAAGGAAGACATGGTGCGCAGAAGGGCTTTTGGAGTGCTAATGCGGAGGGGATGAGGAGGAGAACTGTTCGGTGCGGTTAGATAAAAGAAGTGGGGATTTAATTTTCTAACAGTTTTCGAGGACATGGTGCCAAAACTGTCAAATCGTGCAGAGAAGTTGGGAAGGCAAGTCGTCATGATGAAGCATACTGCGACGGTTCTGCTCTGCCACGATATGACCCCTCGGAGGAAAAACAGAGTGGTTTTGAAATTATCATTACCAAAACCAGGGGGCATGTGTTATCACCGGATTTTGGCTAAATCGGGAGATGGGCCGCGATCAAGATGGGCTTGGAAGATTACACGTGGAAGATCTGCGAAGCGGCCTTGCACGAAGAATTTGGGCTAGATTGCCCGTGTATCTTTAATTATAGTAGATTGTATCGTAGATCAAAAGTTAGAATTTGTCTCGTGCACGGTTAGGTGCACACCTAAATTAGAAAGTCCCCGGGACTATAAATATGTATCTAGGGTTTATGGAATAAACAACAACCAACGTTCAACACAAACAAATCTCGGCGCATCGCCAACTCCTTCGTCTCGAGGGTTTCTCCGGTAAGCACCATGCTGCCTAGATCGCATCTTGCGATCTAGGCAGACAAGCCTACCCACGTTGTTCATGCGTTGCTCGTGCTCGAAGCCTTTTTGATGGCGAGCAACGTAGTTATCTAGGATGTGTTAGGGTTAGCATTGTTCTTCGTATCATATCTTTGTCGTAGTGCAACCCTTACACATCTAGCCGCCCTTACACCTATCTTAGGTGTAGGGCGGCACCCGCTTGATCATAGTTTAGTAGATCCGATCCGTTACGGTTGCTCCTTGCTCGCAAGGATTAGTTTAATATCTGCAATAGTTAGGCCCTACAAAGGGTTGGAGGATCCAGCGGCGTGTAGGGTGAAGTTTGCTAGCCCTAGACGAGGATGTTCCGAGGATCAACTTCGTGTTGGTTTTTAGGCCTCGTCTAGGATCGGCTTATGATCACCGTACGCGAGCGCGAGGCCCAATCGTGAGTAGGATGATCCGATTATGCGGTGAAAACCCTAAATCGTCGTAGATCTCATTAGCTTTACCTTGATCAAGCAGGACCACCATATATTCGGACACCTAGTTCGAATCATGGGTGGATCGGCTCTTTAAGCCGATTCACGAGGATAACTCGAGAGCCGATCGAGGCTCGTATTTAACGTTTACGTGTATGCCCCTGCAGGAAACTAAGCGAGGCACCATCCCACACCTTCCTGGCCAGGTATAGGCCAGGTGGCACGCCCTTGCGATAGCATCGGACGTGTGACCAGGAGGCTTTGCGGGCCGTCGCTCTGAGGGACTGGGGCCAGCCGCAGCCCTAGTTGTTCCCGGCTCTACTGTGTTGCCCGTCGCTGCCCGCCGGTGGGTTTCTGACGCCAACAAGATGGGCCGCGATCAAGATGGGCTTGGAAGATTACACGTGGAAGATCTCTGAAGCGGCCTTGCACGAAGAATTTGGGCTAGATTGCCCGTGTATCTTTAATTATAGTAGATTGTATCGTAGATCAAAAGTTAGAATTTGTCTCGTGCACGGTTAGGTGCACACCTAAATTAGAAAGTCCCCGGGACTATAAATATGTATCTAGGGTTTATGGAATAAACAACAACCAACGTTCAACACAAACAAATCTCGGCGCATCGCCAACTCCTTCGTCTCGAGGGTTTCTCCGGTAAGCACCATGCTGCCTAGATCGCATCTTGCGACCTAGGCAGCACAAGCCTACCCACGTTGTTCATGCGTTGCTCGTGCTGAAGCCTTTTTGATGGCGAGCAACGTAGTTATCTAGGATGTGTTAGGGTTAGCATTGTTCTTCGTATCATATGCTGTCGTAGTGCAACCCTTACACATCTAGCCGCCCTTACACCTATCTTAGGTGTAGGGGCGGCACCCCGCTTGATCATAGTTTAGTAGATCCGATCCGTTACGGTTGCTCCTTGCTCGCAAGGATTAGTTTAATATCCGCAATAGTTAGGCCCTACAAAGGGTTGGAGGATCCGGCGGCGTGTAGGGTGAAGTTTGCTAGCCCTAGACAGGATGTTCCGAGGATCAACTTCGTGTTGGTTTTTAGGCCCCGTCTAGGATCGGCTTATGATCACCGTACGCGAGCGCGAGGCCCAATCGTGAGTAGGATGATCCGATTATGCGGTGAAAACCCTAAATCGTCGTAGATCTCATTAGCTTTACCTTGATCAAGCAGGACCACCATATATTCGGACACCTAGTTCGAATCATGGGTGGATCGGCTCTTTAAGCCGATTCACGGGATAACTCGAGAGCCGATCGAGGCTCGTATTTAACGTTTACGTGTATGCCCCGCGAGAAACTAAGCGAGGCACCATCCCACACCTTCCCGGCCGGGTATAGGCCAGGTGGCACGCCCTTGCGATAGCATCGGACGTGTGACCGGGAGGCTTTGCGGGCCGTCGCTGCGAGGGACCGGGGCCAGCCGCAGCCCTAGTTGTTCCCGGCTCTACTTGTGTTGCCCGTCGCTGCCCGCCGGTGGGTTTCTGACGCCAACACATTCTGGCACGCCCGGTGGGACAACCTTCGACATCCACCACATCGCCATCTACATCCGAGATGGCGGAAAGCACTCCAGTCAAGTACGAGGATCTGCCTGATGAGCTCAAGAAGAAGCATGACGAGATCAAAGCAGTCCTCGAAGCCGAACTCATCGGATCTTTCCACAGAGCCCTCTCCCATGGCGTCAAGTGGAAGGGGCTCTCACATGAAAGTGCGCGCCAAGCCCGTCCGCCGTTGCCGTGCGCACTGGCAGCACCGGGAGTATCGATTTCACCGGCGTCCACCGGTAACATGGTGGAGCGCACTTACCTTGGAGGGTGCCAGCCAAGATCCCCACTCGACATCAACATGGTAGGGCCTGGGCACCACTCTGGCAAAGATGGAGATGAGGGCAGCTGCTCTCATAGCGAAGACACAGAGGAAGCCGCTCCACGCGATCGGCTCCGCCAAGACGGCAAGCGCTACGTCACAGAGGGAGAAGTGAAGAACATAAGATATCAACGACCTCTCTCTGATCACCTCCTCAACAAGTATGCGAGTCAGTATGACCAACGCCGATGATCCAGCGATGATGATGAAAGAGATCGTCTGGCTAGAGAAGCCAGAAGACATCGTCGGCATGATCGCAACGAGGAGCGATATGAGCGCCACGCCAAGGAAGATTCGAGGGAGCAAGACGACGAGGATAGGCACTAGGACTGCCCCTTCTTCAGACACTGCTGGGATTCAGGAATGAGCCGATTGCCCACAATCGGCAATTGCCCAGAATGCAACCAGAAGAAGAAGGAGACAGCCAACGTGTCCGTGTTCAAGCGCCTAGGGCCTCTCCCGCCACAAAGCAAACGCGCTGAGTCTCCTCGGTTGGAAGATCTCGAGGATTCAGAAGACGAGGGAGAAGAAGAAGACAGGTACCACCGGCCAAGGTCGTGCCCTGATGGGCTCAGCCGTTCCCAAAAGCGCAGGGTTCAGCGATTGCGCGGCCTGGAGGAAGCCGAAAGGTTATACTTGCATACATTGAGGAAGGCACGGCCTGACCTGGCTGCGAAAGTTCAGCGAACCCTGGATGAAGAGGGTCGTCCACGGAAAATGGAGTGGCGCCCCAAGCAAAGGAAAGCCGATGACGAAACATCGGCTGGCACAAACATGGTGCTCGTCCTTCCGACGAAGCTTAGTGCTCCACGTTTACACGATGCACTCAAGGTGGACGACAGCAAGCGCACCAACATGATAAAGTCAGAGATTGGGCTGGTTTTATCTACCGGCCTGAACGAGTAGCAAGAGCAAATCAATGAGCAAACGTGGCGAGGCTGATCCTTGTGATCGGCCCCAAAAAATTTATGAAGGGACATTACAAAACCTTCATCGAGCAAGCAACGTGGAGGCCGATTCCAGCAATCGGCCAAAATTATCCTCACCATCCATTCTGACTGAGTTCAACATTTAATCCAACAGAGCCGATACCATCAAGTCCCTTGACAGAATCGGCTCGGGGGGCACCCAGGTGGATAAAACACGAGGATATGCAGTAGAAGCGTCTCATCCTTTGATGATGGGTATTGAAGTATGGGGGCCGATACATAAATCGGCCGTGAAAAATTCAAAAGAAGTGAGCATATTTCGAGTTATTCAAATAACTCTGCATATACTCCCATCGGGAAGGCAAGATAAGTCATCTGTTGACTCAATAAAATGTGCTATTCCAGCAGCCGAAAAAGCACTGGACAATATATTCTTAGAGCGCCAAAGTCGCGAATAATCTCTGAATGCCGCAAAACTTTGCGAAGGTAAGACCCCAGATCCGTTCTGAGCGGCGTGGCACCGTCTCTGACGTCGGTTTGCTACTTTTTTCCGTATCAACAGATACGAAGAAAAATCCTAACGGACGCGTTAGGTACCCGATAAAATATGACTAGGACTCGACAGAATGGTAAGACCTTAAGCGGCACCTGTCGAAGTTTACACCAGTATCCCGAGATCATGTCCAGGGACGTGATCTTGAAGTAGGTTTTTCGGATTGCCACTAGAGCGGTTAACTAGTACCTGATCCAGTCGGATGAACTAGCCCCAACTACCATCATCCCTGTACAATATATAATTGCATATTCAAAGATATGTGATAAATTCGACGAGTTATTGAATGATTAAAGTTGGAGATTTTCCCGATTCTTCGATACAAGCAAAATCTCGGGGCTACCGACATAGGCATCCCCAATGGGCCTGCCGAAGATGGTACCCGGGGTTTATCGAAGGCACATAACTCGAAGAATAAGAAGATTCGGAAGCCCAAGTTATTATTAAGGAAAGCTAGAGTTGTATTAGGAAGTACTACTTGTAATCTTGCGGGACGGGTTGGATATCCTCCCGGACTCTGTAACCTGTGTATTACGAATCCCTCGGCTCCGCCTCCTATATAAGGGGGAGTCGAGGGACAAAGAGAGGATTGATTCATTGTTCCACGCAACCCTAGTTTTTACATCGTCGAGTACTTTTCGGCTGAAACCTTCGAGATCTACTTGCCCTCTACTTCCGACTAAAACTCTAGTCTACAATCTGTAGGCATTGATAAGTTAATCCCTTGTCACCCATAGTCTAGAGATGAACTACTCACGCATCACTTCGGAGGCAAGCATGGTGATGAAGAGGCCTCCGGTGATGATCTCCCTCTCCGGCATGGTGCCGGGAAGAGCTTCAGAATCCTCCCGAGCTAGGGTCGACGATGGCGGCGGCTACGGAACTTTTCGTGGAGGCTCGGGTGTTTAGGTTTTTTCCGAACAGATGAATATATATGCGGAAGGGCGAGGTCGGTGGGCGCCCGAGGGGCCCACACCATACCTAAGCGCGGCCAGGGGGTGGGCCGCGCCTAGGGGTGGTGTGGCCACCTCTTGGCTCTTCTCTGTCTCCCCTCTGGTCTCCATCTTCGTGATAGTAAAATAGGAACTTCGGCTTTCGTTTCGTCCAATTCCGAGAATATTTCCTGTACAACTTTTATGAAATACAAAAACAACAGAAAACAGGAACTGGCACTATGGCATCTTGTTAATAGGTTAGCTCCAGAAAATACATAAAAATACCATGAAGTGTAAACAAAATATATAGAAATTGGTGTAAAACAAGCATGGAGCATCAAAAATTATAAATACGTTTGCAACGTATCAGCATCCCCAAGCTTAACTCCTTCTCGTCCTCGAGTAGGTAAGTGATAAAAAAAATTTGAGGTGACATGCGGCCAACACAATCTTGATCAAGTTATTGTAAAAATATTGTGATCTGGGATCAAAGTACTCTAAACATAGTCATGATAGATATATTTCTAACAATAGAACTTAGCAACTATGTTGCAGCATGAGAAGTAACTCAAACAAAAGACTAATAATAGTGCAATGAAAGAAATTGTTTGATTTTGAGCATAGAGAAAACATAGCAAAGTGGTATTCAGCTTGTCCTTCATGGAATAGCAAACAATAAATGCCAGGACACCTTTAAAGCTTAAAGGGTGACTAGATACAAATAATTTGAGAATAAGCAATAACATAATCATGAATCAATCAATAATAAATTTTGGGACTATGCACATTATACTCAGAATGACAATTGTTGGGACTATGCACATTATACTCAGAATGACAACTGTGCTCTCTTAATTGGTGCATAAAGGTAGAAGATGAAGACTCAACATAAAAGTAAAAGAAAGACCCTGCGCAGAGGGAAGAAAGATTACTCATGTGCTGGAGCTTTTTATTTTGAATAAAATAGAGGTGTTGAAAATGTATTTTGAGAGGTATGTATGTCTATGTCAACGAATGGCATCAAATGATCTATCATCCTTTCATGTTTAATGGCTTTAAGAGCGGCTCCCATAGAGAGAACAATAAAATTTCTCTTCTCCTATGTCTAAGTTCATGATTTGTCAAGCCCATAGTGTTAAGAGATATATTTGATTATTTGTTTATTTTATATTTAGTGGGCTGGGAACCTGCTTGCTTGCTCTTTTTGCAATATTAGGGACTAGCACATTATGCATGATATTCAAAGTGTGCAGCCAAAATAAACATGAAAGAGACAATAAAGCATTCAACACTTCCTCATGAGCTAAAACAGGAACACAAAATAGGTAATAATTTTTGAAGGTTTTAAAGGTAGCACCACAAGCAATTTACTTTGGAGTGGCGGTGAAATACCACATATAGGTAGGTATGGTGGATACAATTGGCAAACTTTAATTTTTTGGAGTTGGATGCACGAGTAAAGCTCATACTCAGTACAAGTGGAGGCTAGCAAAAGACTGAGAGCGACCAACTAAGAGAGCATTAATGGCCATAATCATGCATAGCGGCAAAGCATTATTAATCAAAGCATAAAGTGATATTACAAGTAAAAAACTTAATAATCATAAAGACTTGAGGTGATTGGTTTGTAGTCATAACATGGTGTAAGCATGTGCCAAGTCAACCCAATTAAAGCATCAAAAGAGAATACCATAATATTATGCTTTTGTATGATGGAAACAACACATGATTTTTTCAATGGCACATTAAGCACTCTCAGCTATTTGAAACAAGTAACGCTACAACAATAACTACTAAGCATATGATTAAAATAACATCTAACATGACGGGAAATGCACTTTGGCTCGTAGGAGCATTTGCTCCCATTATGTGAATCCATATTTCGAAGTGTCAAAAAATTATAAACTAAATTTTTACATGTACATCTAGACATTTTATGTTGGTACACAAATTTTCAAAAAACAAAAAAAAAATCTGTGGCTCCTGTAAAAAAGACAAATTTTGATGTTGTAATAGGACTACGTATAGCACATTTTTTTGTCTTTTTTGTACACACCACACAAAATGTTGTTTTTCCACGAAAACTTGTGTACGAACATAGAATGTCACGATGTACACCAAAAAATGTATGTCAATTTTTTTTACATTTTTAAAATTAATTTTTAATTATTTTATATAATGAGAGCATTTGCTCCTATGAGCCCAAACGCCATCTCCCTAACATGACATGTTAAAGTCTAAGTCACAGTCTAAATAAGCTTCCTTTTGCATCACTATAAGCATGAAATATTTTACTCGTCTCCAACACCAATCAATTTATTTGAAACAACTCTCATAGATAATAATCAATAAATACCAGAGATCCAATCATACCTTACTAAAGAAAACTAACAAGATCTGAACAAAATAGGGGTGGAAAACAAGAGCTAAACGCAGTACTAGCAAAAGAGAGCACTCGCAGAACAATACGAGTGAAAACTAGAGTGTTCTATGCAATGAAAACAGAGTGTGTCATTCTCCAAAACAAGTATGCTGAGATCCAACCATAAGCTACAACAAACAAAACAAAATAAAACTAAAATAAAAATAAAGACGCTCCAAGAGCAACACATAGCATATGAAGCAATAAAAATATAGCGTCTTGAAAGATGACATGATACATTGTTGATGAAGAGGGGAACGCCTTGGGCTTTAACGCTTGTACCTCTTGGATATGTCTTGGGGTGACATGGTCATCCGCAAGCTTGAGCTTTTGTCCATCCTTCATCTCATCACATCGTTCTTCTCTCTCTACACTTGAAAACTTCCTTCATACAAACTTCACACAATTTTCATTATCAACATTAGTGCCATCAAAATAACAAATTCACTTTGGCTCATTCTAACATAAGTCAAACATCCATTAAAACATTAGCTACTGTAGCAACTTCTTTTAAAAGCCCTTTCTCTCAAAAGACTAGAAAACAAAAGGATTAAGATAATAACCCGGGGCATATGCCAAAAAATTATCAGATCAATCCGACGTTCTGGCTGAGAATACGATTTTTTTTGGTGGCAACACATAATCTGTTTCGGGACAACAATTTCCCCAAATCTTACCTTCTTCCTATTAGAGGCTATCCTTGGCATAAAAACGAAATGAAAAAGGATAAGGAGAGTTTATTACAGAGGTAACAACTTCCAAGACTCAACAAAAGAAAAATTACAGAAATAAAACATGGGTTATCTCCCCAGAGTGCTTTTCTTTAACGCCTTTCAGTTAGGCACAGAAAGCTTGAATCAAGTATTTTCAAGTGAAGAAGCATCAACATCATAATTTATCCTAATAGAATCAAAAGGTAACCTTTTTCTCGTTTTAGGGAAGTGTTACATACCTTTCTTGAGTGGGAGTTGATATTTAATAATCCCATCTCTCATATCAATAGCAGCACCAACAGTTCTAAGAAAAGGTATTCCCAAAACAATAGGACAAGAAGCATTGCATCCAATATCCAAAACAACAAAATCAACGGGGACAAAGTTATTATTAACCATAATAAGAAATTATTAACTCTCCCCAAAGGTTTCTTCTTAGCAATATCAGCAAAATGAACATCCAAATAACATTGTTCCAAAGGTGGCAAATCAAGCATATCATAAATTTTTCTAGGCATAACAGAGATGCTCGCACCAAGATCACATAAAGCATTGCAATAAAAGTCATTCACTTTCATCTTGGGATCCCAACCATCCAATTTCCTAGGAATAGAAGCTTCATGTTTTAACTTCTCTTCTCTAATTTACATGAGAGCATTTGTAATATGTTATGTAAATGCCATATTTATAGCACTAGCATTAGGACTTCTAGCAAGCTTTTGTAAGAACTTAATTACTTCAGAGATATTGCAACCACTACAAGAGATTTGGCCCGTAGAGGCACTATTTTGTCCACGCAGAGACACGTATATTGTCTTTACATAGTTGTAGAGGCATTTTCCACAATGTCTCAAAAGTGTCACTATGTGCAGTGTGTCTTATACCATAGAGTCATTTTGGAGAATGCCTATATCTGACATATGGTCACTTTGTAAAGGCACAATGTTCTGCATCTTCACACATAGAGGCACTTCATGGATACACTTGGAATGTGTATGTATAGGTATAGAGGCACTTCGTGCAAGCATTTTAGTGTGTCTTTAACATTAATAGAAACATCTTGGTGTGGCAATGTATCTATCTCTAGAAATGTAGAGACATTCAAATGAGGCGTATCATTTTCCGTCTCTAGAAATATGTTGGCACTACGTAGGGATGACATACATATTATCCATTTCGAATATGTAGAGGCCCTATAGATGCATATTGGCATGTCTCAGAGAGTGACATCATGATGAATTCTTTTATGTCTTTCCTAAGATCAATATGCTTGCTCTCTAAAAATAGACATTACCGAGATTCACTAACATAATATACATACAATATATTACTATGACATAGGAACAAAAAATACACTTAGATTCTCATTCATAGAAACGGTTAAAATAGATACAATGAGATTTCTCTAAATGTAACTAAAAACACAACTATTACAAATAAAACACTGACAGGAGAGTGTGTCAGCTAGATGCCCATGAAACGAAAAACTGAAGAAAAAATATTTGCGAATTACAACCCCCACTGCTAGACAACACCACAAGAACCAAACAGCAATAGTCTTGATACTACACCACTAGACCATGTGACCAAGCACTATAGAGTTCCCTTCTGAGCGTTTGTCGTCAGCCACCGTATGAAGTAAAATAGAGAGACGTTGCAACCACCGAGCCAATGGTTCTTCAGTCTAAAGAGAAAATCGTTGATATAGAAATGATGCATTCCTCCTATCATAGATTCAAATATATTAGCATTATGGAAGTTACACTGTCTAATGAACCAATACTTTGGTAAAACAAACTTAAGGAGCATGGTTATTTTGAATTATAAGAAAATGCCCCATAGACACCGCATGAACAAGAGAAAGATCTGCAAGTATATACCACTTACCTAAGGAAGCAGACTGTGATCAATCTAATATCCTGGACTCTCCAGAACTCTTTCCTCAATCAAATAAGTTCTTGTATGCATGGTACAGTAGAATATACCTACAATTGAGAACATCATAGGATTTCAGGTTTAGTAAGTTGTGAGGTAGCTATTCAAATTTTCAACTGTAGTTGGGAAATCTCTTCCGATCGATGATGCATGTTCATCCTGTTTGCCGATAGAAATTTGTCTAACCACTTTACAGTGGAATATCCTTACATTACCTTGCCGATACTGTGTCTGCGCCACCAATCGCATCTGCTAGTTTGCCTTCAGATACATACTTCCTACAGCTCTCATTTGCAAGTGGTCAGAAAGTCTGGTTACCAAAAAAGACATGAGCATTAATAATGCAACAAAAGTTTGCAAGACTTCAAGCAAACTAATCATACTGAGAAAAAGAAAATAAGCACAATCAAATTTCTGGCAGTATTTCACTGCAGGTGCCCACAACTAACTCGACTTGCAATACCAGAGAACATTGTTGCTACAAAATTAGAATAGAGAGTTACTGTAGTTGGGATAGAAAATGCATACCAAGTTCAGTCTTGCAAGTCCGAGGCATGTCAGGATTGTAGTTGAGATGCTGATATAACAAGGAACACACTAGGAAACATTCATCTCCAAAACTGCCCCACTGATTCGGAACTAGCAGAATAGCTAACAGAATACTTCAACCTCACCAAATAATCAGAATGATTAACACCTCAGGATTCCATAGGTACTGAGTATATGTGGCTCTAAAGGCCAGCAGTAATCAACATCAAAAGCTATTGAAGGCCACAAACATCATAAAGAAATAACCGATGCATCCAAGGATAAGTTGCTCCCAACTTTCTTGCATAAGTGCCAGGGCAGGTACGCAGCGGCGGTCTGGGTCTTGCCGGCGATGCAATCAATGGCTTAATGCTAACTCTGAGTGAAGCAGCACAAGGTTGTGGAGGAACAACTCCACCGTGTTGCTACAACGTGGACAACACAATTGTTGAAGGAACCGCTTCAACGTGCTGTGCTAGATATCGCTCTAGGGGCGTAGGCTAGATATCGCTCTAGGGGCGGGGCTTTCAAGAGTTCAATCCAAAACTCTCAACACACAAGATCTAGTCCAAGATCTTAAGACCGAACACAAGGTTCCATTTATTTGATAAATAGGGGTACATAGTCCGATTTCATAGGTAGAGGTTGGACCTCTATTTATAGGCTGCATGAGCCTTCACTACGTAGCTCTACTCACAACTAGAGTGTTCTAGAAAACACTACATAAGCTAGGAAAAGAAACACACACAACCTAGTTACAACTCATAGCTAGAACACTCTAGAAACCACTACAACACATATGACTATAGGACCAAACTACCTAGAATATAATAGAAGTGTGTAGAAGCTACTACTAGATTTTAGTTGGTTCTATTTTATTTTATTTTCTCTTCTGTCCCTCATCATCCTCCCCTGGTTGTTTAGAACTCGACCTCGAGTTATCTTCATGGAGTGCTTGTTCTGGATGATAAAGAGCCAACTCTGCCATATTAAATGTGTTGGAGATTCCTATCGGAGTTGGAAGATCTATCACATTAGCATTATCATTTATCTTCCTTAGAATAGTGGTCCGTCATTCTGCCGTCTAAGTTTTCCTTTAATGTCTAAGGCGGTCTTTCTTTCCGGAGGCATACCATCACCTTATCACCAACTTGGAATGATTTTAGCCTCCGTTTGTAGTCACTTTTCTCCTTCGCCTTGGAGCTATTACGATTTGATTGGTTTGGTAGAATGATGATCTTCCGCTTGTTCCAAGTGAAAGAGTAAGAATTTTCCTTCCCTTCGTGTGTTGTATCCACATCAAATTGCCAAGGTCTCCCAAGAAGAACATGGCTGGCATCCATATCAACAACATCACATAACACACTTGAGCGATAATACTTGCCCAAAGAGAGTGGTAGGTTGCATTGTTTGGTGACCCTCATATCCACTCCTTTCTTGATCCATCCAATAGTGTAGGGGTTTGGATGATCATGTGTCTCAAGCTTTAAATGGTTCACCAAATTCTGAGAGATAAGATTTTCACAGAATTGCAACTATCAATCACTAATTTGCATACCTTGCCATTCACCGAGCATTTGCTCTCAAATATTTTCTTCCGTTGTGTGTTGTCGGGCTGTGGTGTTGAGCACACGAGGGGCTGAATCATGCATATCACCTCTTCTCCCTCCTCTTCACAAACATCTTGTCCTTCTACATCTTCAGATTCATATTTTTCGTCGTCTTTGCCATCATGGATTGTTGTGTTGACAAATTTCGTCAATGGGCAGTTGCTAGATGCGTGTCCCTCTTCACCACATTTGTAGCATTTCATCACTTGCTCTGTCCTACTCTTGCCTCCAGCTTGCTTTGGGACTGGTTGTTTTGCCTTAGGTTGGACTTCCTTTTCCTCAACTCCATGGGAGTAATTCCTGGATGAGCCTTCTGTATGAGGGTATGGAGTCTTACTTGCCCTTCTTGTCCACACCAACCTTTCAGCCTTTAAGGCTAGAGCTTGTGCTTGATCAGCGGACCAAATTTGTTGCGTCATTAAACGGTCTTGGATACCATCATTGAGACCATTGACATACCTTGCAACTTGTTGATCTTCGGTTTCAGCAAGGTTGCACCTCACTTGTAGCCTTAGAAACTCTTCTGTATATTCTGAAACAGTCCTATTACCTTGGGCACACTTCTGAAACTGAATGAAATCTGCAGGCAAAAACCTCCCTTTCAAAAGGTTCTTCATTTTCCGCCAAGATCGCACACGAGGTTTTCCTCTTAGTCCGCGGTCTTCTTGAAGGCGATGCCACCATGCACCAGCTCCCCCTTTCAGCTTGTATGCAACCAAAGAAACTCTACGGTCTTCTGGAATATTCATTACCTCAAAGAAAGTCTCCACCTCATACAACCAATTAAGGCACCCTTCAATATCAACATTTCCGTTGAAAGTAGGGATCTCAGCTTTCACCTTGTATGAATCTCTAGCATATGTAGCATTGTGTACTCTCGGATATGAATAGAGATCAGGTTCTTCAAGGCCCTCATCATATTCGTCGTCTTCTGAAGCTTCAGCATACATTGGCCTCCTTGAAGTACGCTGAACAACATGTGGATGGGGTGTTTTTACTTCAAGACGACCTCTCATTCTTCGATGCCTATCAACTGCCTCCTTTGATGACTCTTCATTGGCAACATGAGGAACACCCTTTCTTACCATTTCAACTAGCTGATCAAATCTGCGGTTAAGATCTTCACGGAGCGCTTGGATTTGTTGATCTACAACATCCACTCTGTTCCCGAATTCCTCCATTGCTTGGTGTAGCTCTCAATGAGGAGACCAACAGCTGTATCGGATCAGCAAGGCTCTGATACCACCTGAAGCAGCACAAGGTTGTGGAGGAACAACTCCACCGTGTTGCTACAACGTGGACAACACAATTGTTGAAGGAACCGCTTCAACGTGCTGTGCTAGATATCGCTCTAGGGGCGTAGGCTAGATATCGCTCTAGGGGCGGGGCTTTCAAGAGTTCAATCCAAAACTCTCAACACACAAGATCTAGTCCAAGATCTTAAGACCGAACACAAGGTTCCATTTATTTGATAAATAGGGGTACATAGTCCGATTTCATAGGTAGAGGTTGGACCTCTATTTATAGGCTGCATGAGCCTTCACTACGTAGCTCTACTCACAACTAGAGTGTTCTAGAAAACACTACATAAGCTAGGAAAAGAAACACACACAACCTAGTTACAACTCATAGCTAGAACACTCTAGAAACCACTACAACACATATGACTATAGGACCAAACTACCTAGAATATAATAGAAGTGTGTAGAAGCTACTACTAGATTTTAGTTGGTTCTATTTTATTTTATTTTCTCTTCTGTCCCTCATCACTGAGAGAGTCGCGGCGGTCGATCGGAGAAGGCTCAGATCTACCGAAGAACGCAGGCGTAGGGCGGCCTCGTCGGAAAGCTCGTCCAGGAGGAGACTGAGCCAGCGGCGCCCGACATTATACGAGGGAGGCCGACGCAGCGCTGACTCGTCCCACGCCGTCACGGCGATTGAGTCAAGGAAGGGAGCCGGCTTTGGATCTGACGCTTTCCTTGCTGATCTCACGGTGGCGGCGGGATACGGGTACTGCGGAATGTGGGGAGGGGCGGCAGGCGGGCGGCGGTTCCTTCGTGAATTGAGGTTGATGAGGAGGTGGGGCGTGCTTGCGGGAGTGCGGTTCGAGGACTAGTGGGCGAGGTCTAGTGTGTTGCGGCTGCGACCGTTGGGGAAATCGTAGTGGAAAGAGGTGAGTGCTAGGTGAAATTTCTTCAGAGAGCTAGGAAAGTTGATTTAGGGAAGTAGGTAAAGAACACTCCATGTCCCCTATTTTAAGTGAGCTAGTAAGAGAATTGTCTAGACATATCTTTTAGGTATATGCAAAATACGATGCTTCCTATAAATGTTGTATATTTTACATATTAACCTATGTTTCACGATTTGCGTACATAAGTTTGTATTTTCTACTTCACATACTTGTGTTTGAAAAACTTGCACCATTATATAATTTGAAGCTTCCAATTTTTTCTTCATGATTGTCCTATACTAGTTGTGTTATACATCTCACTTTTAAAGAATTATGCAATATGTTTCTCTTAGTAAAAGAGACATGGATAGTGTCTCTAGAAAATGACTTTCTTGTTAAGGCATTCTCAATGTTGTCACTCTTAATGCCTTTAGAGGGATCCTCAGAGACATTATGAGAATTGTCTACAATGAGATGTCTCTATTGTTGAGGCAATCTCAAATACGTCTCTTAAAGTGCCTTTACATGCAAGCTAAAAGACATTTTGGAGAATGTCTCTAGGTAGATGTATCTACCGCTAAGGCATTCGCTGAAGTGTCTGTCTTGATGCCTCTACAACAAATTTTATTAGGATTTAAGAGACATAGTGGAAATTGCCTCTACCAAAATGTCTCTACTGCATGTTTTTGTTGTAGTGAACCATCAAAATCAAAGTCATTATTATCAAAGGTAAAAGGACTATTGTCTCCCATACTTCGAAAAATTTCATCACTATTATCAGAAACAGTTTATGTGGTTCTAGGCAATTTTGTAGAAGGAGTGGAATCTTTTCATGCACCAATTATTTTACCATTAATAGTAGGAGGTTCTCTAACATTTTAGACTTCAGCATTTGTAGTGGTGGTCATGGTACAAACTTTAGTCATACTATTCTTTCTAGCAATTTCATCCTCTCTTTCCCACCTAGCATGCAATTCAGCCAACATTCTAACATTGTCATCAATTCTAACTTGAATGGCATTAAAGTTTTGCTTTCTTCAACATCATGAGTCATAACCTTTAATTTAAGAAGTTCAATATCAAGAGCAAGGCTATCAACTTTAGAAGCAAGAACATCAATTTTACCAAACTTTTTCTCAACAGATTTATTCAAAGCAGTTTGTTTACTATTAAGTCCTTAAGCATGACTTCAAGATCAGAGGGTGCACTTCTATTGTTGTTGTAGGAATTACCATAAGAATTGACATACCCATTACCATTATTAGAAGGATATGGCCTATAATTATTACTACCAAAATTATTCCTATAAGCATTGTTGTTAAAATTATTGCTTTTAATGAAGTTCACATCAACATGCTCTTCTTGAGCAACCAAAGAGGATAAAGGAATATTATTTGGATCAACATGAGCTTTACCATTAACAAGCATAGACATAATGGTATCAATCCTATCACTCAAGGAAGAGGTTTCTTCAACAGAATTTACCTTCTTACCTTGTGGAGCCCTCTCAGTGTACCATTCCGAATAATTTATCATCATATCATCAAGGAATTTTTTTGCAGCCCCCAAAGCAATGGACATAAAGGTACCTCCAGCAGCTGAATCCACAAGGTTTCTTGAAGAAAATTCAGTCCTGCATAATTTTTTTGGATGATCATCCAAGTAGTTAGTCCATGAGTGGGACAGTTCTTTACCAAAGATTTCATTTTTTTCCCAAGCTTGAGCAACATGTTCATTATCAAATTGTTTAAATTTCATTATGTCACTTCTCAAGGATATAATCTTAGCAGGAGGATAATATTTTCCAATGAAAGCCTCTTTGCATTTAACCCAAGAATCAATACTATTTCTAGGCAAAGATAGCAACCAATCTTTAGCTCTCCCTGTAAATAAGAAAGGAAACAATTTCAGTTTAATAATGTCTCCATCTACATCCCTATACTTTTGTATCTCACAAAGTTCAACAAAATTATTAAGGTGAGAAGCAGCATCATCAGTACTAGCACCAGAAATTGCTCTCTCATAACAAGATTTAGCAAAGCAGGTTTAGTTTCATAGAAAGATGTAGGTGTACAAATGGAATCATTGTTGTTTGTGCTAGTAAAGTCACACAACTTAGTGCTCTCAGGATTACTCATTTTAGCAAGATTAAAATAGAGCAACAAAACTAAAAAAAACTATAATTAAAACTAATTTTTTTTGTGTTTTTATACAAAGAAGCAAACAAGACAAAGTAAAATAAACTAAGCAAAACAATAACAAAGTAAAGAGATTGGAGATGAGAGATTCCCCTTGCAGAAATCCTCTTTCTCCCCGGCAACGGCGCTAGAAAAGAGCTTGATGTTGTGTAGAGCATGCAGTTGGAAAACCCAAGAGGAAGGTATGATGAGCACAGAAACAACTTTTCCCTCGGTAAGAAACCAAGGTTTAATCGACCCGTAGGCGAAAGAAGTCACTTCTGAAGGTGTTGCTACCTGACTTTGGTAGGGCGCACTACCGGTATCAGCAACAACGTGGAACCTGCACACAACACAACCAAAATACTTTGCCCCAACTTACAGCGAGGTTGCCAATCTCATTGGTTTTGCTGAAAATAAATGATTAAACGTATAGTGTGGAAAGAGATGTTTGTTTGCAGTGAAATAAACAGAACATTACTTTGTAGTAGATGAATTTATCAGTGTAAAAGAAAAGGACCGGGATCCACAGTTCACTAGAGGTGTCTCTCCATAAAGATAAATAACATGCTGGGTAAACGAATTACAGCTAGGAAATTGATAGAATAAAGACCATACATGACAAGATGATTACTATGAGATTCATTTGAGCATTACAACAAGATTCATAGACCGTAATCCAATTTCATCTATGACTAATAATCCACCTTCAGGTTAGCACTCACACCCTTTCAGTATTAAGTTGTAAGCAACAGAGTATTGCATTAAGTAAAGTGTGTAAAGAAAACAATAGAATTATCCTTGGATAAAGCATTGTTTTTTTCCCTAGTAGCAACAGCACATCTACAACCTTAGAAGTTATTGTTAGTCTCCCAGATTACTAGAGGCATGAACCCACTATCGAGCATAAATACTCCCTCTTGGAGTCACAAGCACATACTTGACCAGAGCATCTACTAGCAACGGAGAGCATGCAAGATCAAAAATAACATATAAACAAGTCTCTAGTCAATCTCAACCATAGTATTCAATATTCATCAAGGCAGCTCACAAGATCTAAACATCATAATGAGAAGAAGACAACCATCTAGATACTGCTATGGACCCGTAATCCAGAGATGAACTACTCATGCATCACTTCGGAGGCGGGCATGGTGATGAAGAGGCCTCCGGTGATGATCTCCCTCTCCGGCAGGGTACCGGGAAGAGCTTCAGAACCCTCCCGAGCTAGGGTCAATAATGGCGCAGGCTACGGAACATTTCGTGGATGGAGGCTCGGGTGTTTAGGTTTTTCCCGAACATATGAATATATAGGCGGAAGGGCGAGGTCGGTGGGCGCCCGAGGGGCCCACACCATACCTAGGCGCGACCAGGGGTGGGCTGCGCGCCTAGGGGTGGTGTAGATACCTCCTGGCTCTTCTCCGTCTCCCCCTATGGACTCCATCTTCGTGATAGTAAAATAGGAACTTCGACTTTCGTTTCGTCCAATTCCGAGAATATTTCCTGTACAACTTTTCTGAAATACAAAAACAGCAGAAAAACAGGAACTGGCATTGTGGCATCTTGTTAATAGGTTAGTTCCAGAAAATGCATAAAAATGCCACGAAGTGTAAACAAAACATATATAAATTGGTGTAAAACAAGCATGGAGCATCAAAAATCATAGATATGTTTGCAATGTATGAGTTCCTAAACAAGATGGTTCATAACTCTATAATACTTGTAGAGTTTAGTGGGGTATGATTATGTAATGTAAAGTACTACACATGGTTGCTATGAGGGTTAATCAGAATAGTGTGATACTAAACATGGATAATTAAGGATGATGACTTTTGAGGATAGGAACTAGGGTTTACGTTTAAGTGGTCTTACTTGTTCATGTAGGGTTTATTAGTATGAATATATGAAATACCAACTTATTAGTAATTAAGCTTGTATTATTTTATGAGGACATGGACACGTATTGAGTTGCTAATTATGAATCTATGAATGAAAGTGAAGGTAACATGATCACATTTCATAGTTCCTAGAGTTTTAGGGTTAAAAGCAATTAGGGTTTTCACATAAAATAATAGAATTAGGGTTTTACTGAGGTTGGAACTAGGGTTTCTTCTTTGTCCTACTAGAATTAAATTGTTGAATAAAGATAAACTTAATAAATAACTCCTAGCTACAGGGTAATATTGAGTTTTGGTATTTTTCTTAGTTTTATCATTTAAAGGAAATGATAAATTAGGTGAATGCAATTTTATGTTTTAATTACCAATAATGATTATGTTAATGCTAATATGATAAAATAAAACTATTTTTAGTTATTATTTATTTAACAAATGGCTTTTATTTATTTTAGAAAGTTGTACTAATTATTGAATTTTCTTGGAATTTTGGATAAAAGAAAAGGCATAAACAATAATGGTTAAATAATTAAAACTTTATTTTTATCAAAAAAATAATATTATATTTTCAATGGATAGATTTAATTTTTATGAGCATTTTGATTTCTCTTTTGTATTTTTCTGAGTTGAAATGATTTAGATATAATTTTTCAAAATTCATGTAAATTCCTGGAATTTGAAAATAAGTGGAAAGGCTATTTGTACCCGGGCATATCCTAGCTACTGCTAATGACTAGTGGGCCATTGACCACGCTGGATGCCACCCAAGCGTGGATCAAGTTAAGAGAAAGATCAGCGGGACCACATCCACGTCACCATCGATGGCGGCTCAACGCCGGCGATCAGGCGATGACGGCGGTGATGATTTGAGGCACCAGAGACTGCGAGAAAGGATGCTTTCGAACCCCCGCAACATGCTGATCAAAATAGTGGTGGTGTCTCTCGGTTTTGGTCACTGGAGCAACTCCGACGAACATGTCTGCGGCGGCGGCGTAACTCTGGCCATCTTGCTACTGCTAGCTGTACGCATCTATAAATCGAAATGATGAGCTCCAGAGATAAGCCAGCTCAGCGGGATGCTCCGTAGATGTTTGCTGGTGCTGATTGAGGGCGGAGGCGAGCACAGTTTCACCGATTTCGGCGATCACCGACGCAGGGGAATCCTCGAATTTGCTCTATAGAGGATGCGCCAACTCGATTCCTTGTACTGGGATGATCTAATCGTCTTGGTGAACCTCCAGAGCCACATCATGGACCTTCGGGTGGTCTGCAACGACGGCTAGTCAGAGTTTTCTCCGATGACTGTCCCAGCGATATATGGAAGGAAACAAATGATAGAAGGGACTAAAGAGGGTGTGAGAGGGTTGCGGAGCTAGCTAGGGTTTCATTTGTTCTCCTTTAGCTTTTGTAGCTCGAGCTGGGCTTTGGCACAACGGCAACTCGCCGGAGACGACCAAGCTGCGTCGGTCATAATGGTGGCATTCTGGTGCACGAATTGTGACGACTACGGAACAGACGGACAATGAAGAAATTATACAAGGCTTTGGCTTAGTCTTGGCGTCCGAGGAAAGTCCAAATCGGTGGGGGCGGAGCGAAAAACTCCACAGTGTCTCGCTGTCGTCCTCCGCGCGGTGGAGAAGACGAAGACGAAGACAGTACCTCCTCTCGTTTTTTCTACGCAACCTGAAACGGTAAGTTGGGCTTGTTTTGCTGGGTTGGGCTGGTTCGGCAGGCTGCTCTTGGGCTGGACTGTTGCGCTGCTCCATGGCCAGGTAAGCCCCTTCTCTCTTCTTTTCCTTTTCCATTTCTTTTTGTGTTTTGTATTTTTCCATTTAAATTCAAGTTTGAATTATGTTCTGTTTTCAGTTTTTTGGACTTTTTAAAATTCTACTTAAACTTAGTAGATATGGTCGATAGATAATTTCTTGTGTTGAAGTATTTAAGATTTGATTATTTTGGTATTCTGGTGAGCTGTATTCAGAAATTCAAATAGGCATGTACTTATGTGTTATTTAAATTCTTTTTTCTTTTGGAATGCAAATCTGTTTGAATTATTTGAAGTTGAGGATTTCTTTACGGTTGAAGTATAATTAGGTATTGGGAATGTACTGAATCATATGGGTTGTTACACTTGTATTTTTAATATGGATCGGTTTTCAGTTAAATATCTTAATAGTGATAATTCAAGTTCCACTTCTTTTGGGACTCTAAGAATATTTTACCAAGGCTTATACAATTTCCTATAATGGCATAAGGTTGACTTTGTTGTATTCTTTTTATGATAACTTAATTTAGGTTTGACCTTATTACTTAATTTCTTATTTGAGAATGTGGTCACTTGCTTATTATTTTATGTGCTCACCCATTTGCTATGGACTTGGGAATTGGGTTAAATCTCTATCAAGTTTACTACCATTATTATATTTAATATAGTTTTGAAATCTCTAGGGTAGATATTGTTCTCATCATTGGTTATAAGGATGAGTAGTTGATCACACCACATGGATTTAAGTATAGTGTTTAGCCCTAGGGTTTTGCTTATGTTTTACTAGTTGAAGCATACGTGAAATAGGGAGGTGGTTGATACGTCTCCGACGTATCGATAATTTCTTATGTTCTATGCCATATTATTGATGATACCTACATGTTTTATGCACACTTTATGTCATATTCGTGCATTTTCTGGAACTAACCTATTAACAAGATGCCGAAGTGCCGGTTCACGTTTTCTAGCTGTTTTTGGTTTCAGAAATCCTAGTAACGAAATATTCTCGGAATTGGACGAAATCAAGACCTAGGGGCCTATTTCGCCACGAACCTTCCGGAAGACCGAAGAGCATACGAAGTGGGGCCACGAGGTGGCCGGACCACATGGCGGCGCGGCCAAGGGGGCCCGCGCCGCCCTGTGGTGTGGGCCCCTCGTCGGCCCCCGACTCGCCCCTCCTCCTACTTAAAGCCTCCGTCGCGAAACCCCCGAGGCGAAAAACCACGATACGGAAAACCTTGCCGAGACGCGCCGCCGCCGATCCCATCTCGGGGGATTACGGAGATCTCCTCCGGCACCCTGCCGGAGAGGGGATTCATCTCCCGGAGGACTCTACACCGCCATGGTCGCCTCCGGAGTGATGAGTGAGTAGTTCACCCCTGGACTATGGGTCCATAGCAGTAGCTAGATGGTTGTCTTCTCCTCATTGTGCTTCATTGTTGGATCTTGTGAGCTGCCTAACATGATCAAGATCATCTATCTGTAATACTCTATGTTGTGTTTGTCGAGATCCGATGGATAGAGAATACCATGTTATGTTAATTATCAAGTTATTACATATGTGTTGTTTATGATCTTGCATGCTCTCCGTTACTAGTAGAGGCTCGGCCAAGTTTTTGCTTTTAACTCCAAGAGGGAGTATTTATGCTCGATAGTGGGTTCATGCCTGCATTGACACCAGGGACGGTGACGAGAAAGTTCTAAGGTTGTGTTGTCGTTGTTGCCACTAGGGATAAAACATTGGCGCTATGTCCGAGGATGTAGTTGTTGATTACATTACGCACCATACTTAATGCAATTGTCCGTTGCTTTGCAACTTAATACTGGAAGGGGTTCGGACGATAATCCGAAGGTGGACTTTTTAGGCATAGATGCGGTTGGATGGCGGTCTATGTACTTTGTCGTAATGCCCAATTAAATCTCACTATACTTATCATGCCATGTATGTGCATTGTTATGCCCTCTCTATTTGTCAATTGCCCGATCGTAATTTTTTCACCCAACATGCTTTTATCTTATGGGAGAGACACCTCTAGTGAACTGTGGACCCCGGTCCATTCTTTTAATACTGAAATACAAATCTCTCGCAATACTTGTTTTACTGTTTTCTCTGCAAACAATCATCTTCCACACAATTCGGTTAATCCTTTGTTACGAGCAAGCCGGTGAGATTGACAACCTCAGCGTTTCGTTGGGACAAAGTACTTTGGTTGTGTTGTGCAGGTTCCACGTTGGTGCCGGAATCTCGGTGTTGCGCCGCACTACATCCCGCCGCCATCAACCTTCAACGTGCTTCTTGACTCCTACTGGTTCGATTAAACCTTGGTTTCTTGTCGAGGAAACTTGCCGCTGTGCGCATCACACCTTCCTCTTGGGGTTCCCAACGGACGTGTCAATTACACGCATCAAGCAAATTTACTGGCGCCGTTGCTGGGGAGATCAAGACACGCTGCAAGGGAGTCTCCACTTCTCAATCTCTTTACTTTGTTTTTGTCTTGCTTTATTTTATTTACTATTTTGTTTGCTGCATTATATCAAAACACAAAAAAATTAGTTGCTAGTTTCACTTTATTTACTGTCTTGCACTCTATATCAAAAACACAAAAAAATTTAGTTACTTGCATTTACTTTACTTATTTCATCATGTTTCCTTTTAATTTTACTGCAAAGAACATACCGGTAGGACAAGGGTCTATAATTGGGAGGAACAATATAGAAGAATTTTTCACCCATGTTAGTACCGTTGAAGATTTTGAAGATAGACACTTGGTAGAACTTGCTCCTACTTATGAAATTGCTGCCTGCTGCTTTAGTTCGCCTGTTGGAAACTAAATTTGTTAATCTCAATCCTATAATCCAACACATGTTTCTTACACTTGGTGATTCGGAAGAGGGGGAAAAGAAAGATTTTGTTTTAGAAACCCTTCTTAGAGAATTTGGTGGTCTAGCAAGAGAGGCTAGAAAGGTCTTTGCTAAATTTAATATGCTTGGTTCTCATACTAATTTTGTTGGTCTCCTTGAAAAAATGGATATGGATAGGATAAGGTACACTAATAATGCTAATGATGGTGGGGAGATCAAAGCACCAATACCATGTAAACTCCTAGCTATGAATGATGCACTAGAACATAACTATGCTTGGCTTGTTCTGAAAATTTGTTCGATGAGAGTAGCAAGCCCAAGACTAATGAGAAGGGAGACGCTGAAACTTATGTATCTAATATACTATGCATGGTTGAGAAAATTCCAAACCCCGCTGTAGGTGCACCACCCTTCGATGTCACTTGAGTTACATTTTCTGCGCCTAGCTGAAAGGCGTTAAAGAAAAAAGCGCTTATGGGAGACAACCCATGTTTTTACTCCAGTATTTTTGTTTTATATTTGTGTCTTGAAAGTTGTTTACTACTGTAGCAACCTCTCCTTATCTTAGTTTTATGTTTTGTTGTGCCAAGTAAAGTCTTTGATAGTAAAGTAAGTACTAGATTTGGATTACTGCGCAGTTACAGATTTCTTTGCTGTCACAAATCTGGGTCTACCTCCCTGTAGGTAGCTCACAAAATTAAGCCAATTTACGAGCATGATCCTCAGATATGTACGCAACTTTCATTAAATTTGAGCATTTTCGTTTGAGCAAGTCTGGTGGCCTAATAAAATCCATCTTTACGGACTGTTCTGTTTTGACAGATTCTGTCTTTTATTTCGCATTGCCTCTTTTGCTATGTTGGATGAATTTCTTTGATCCATTAATATCCAGTAGCTTTATGCAATGTCCAGAAGTGTTAAGAATGATTGTGTCACCTCTGAACATGTTAATTTTTATTGTGCACTAACCCTCTAATGAGTTGTTTCGAGTTTGGTGTGGAGGAAGTTTTCAAGGATCAAGAGAGGAGTATGATGCAATATGATCAAGGAGAGTGAAAGCTCTAAGCTTGGGGATGCCCGGTGGTTCACCCCTGCATATTTTAAGAAGACTCAAGCGTCTAAGCTTGGGGATGCCCAAGGCATCCCCTTCTTCATCGACAACATTATCGGGTTCCTCCCCTGAAACTATATTTTTATTCCGTCACATCTTATGCACTTTGCTTGGAGCGTCGGTTTGTTTTTGTTTTTGTTTTGTTTGAATAAAATGGATCCTAGCATTCACTTTATGGGAGAGAGACACGCTCCGCTGTAGCATATGGACAAATATGTCCTTAGGCTCTACTCATAGTATTCATGGCGAAGTTTCTTCTTCGTTAAATTGTTATATGGTTGGAATTGGAAAATACTACATGTAGTAACTCTAAAATGTCTTGGATAATTTGATACTTGGCAATTGTTGTGCTCATGTTTAAGCTCTTGCATCATATACTTTGCACCCATTAATGAAGAAATACTTAGAGCTTGCTAATTTGGTTTGCATATTTGGTTTCTCTAGAGTCTAGATAATATCTAGTATTGAGTTTTGAACAACAAGGAAGACGGTATGGAGTCTTATAATGTTTACAATATGTCTTTTATGTGAGTTTTGCTGTACCGTTCATCCTTGTGTTTGTTTCAAATAACCTTGCTAGCCTAAACCTTGTATCGAGAGGGAATACTTCTCATGCATCCAAAATACTTGAGCCAACCACTATGCCATTTGTGTCCACCATACCTACCTACTACATGGTATTTATCCGCCATTCCAAAGTAAATTGCTTGAGTGCTACCTTTAAATTCCTTCATTCACCTTTGCAATATATAGCTCATGGGACAAATAGCTTAAAAACTATTGTGGTATTGAATATGTACTTATGCACTTTATCTCTTATTAAGTTGCTTGTTGTGGGATAACCATGTTTCTGGGGACGCCATCAACTATTCTTTGTTGAATATCATGTGAGTTGCTATGCATGTCCGTCTTGTCCGAAGTAAGAGAGATCTACCACCTTCATGGTTGGAGCATGCATATTGTTAGAGAAGAACATTGGGCCGCTAACTAAAGCCATGATCCATGGTGGAAGTTTCAGTTTTGGACACATATCCTCAATCTCATATGAGAATAATAATTGTTGCCACATGCTTATGCATTAAAGAGGAGTCCATTATCTGTTGTCCATGTTGTCCTCGGTATGGATGTCTAAGTTGAGAATAATCAAAAGCGAGAAATCCAAAATGCGAGCTTTCTCCTTAGACCTTTGTACGAGCGGCATGGAGGTACCCCATTGTGACACTTGGTTAAAACATGTGCATTGCAAAGATCCGGTAGTCCAAGCTAATTAGGACAAGGTGCGGGCACTATTAGTATACTATGCATGAGTCTTGCAACTTGTAAGATATAATGTACATAACTCATATGCTTTATTACTACCGTTGACAAAATTGTTTCATGTTTTCAAAATAAAAGCTCTAGCACAAATATAGCAATCGATGATTTCCTCTTTGAAGGACCATTCTCTTTACTTTTATGTTGAGTCGGTTCACCTATCTCTCTCCACCTCAAGAAGCAAACACTTGTGTGAGCTGTGCATTGATTCCTACATACTTGCATATTGTACTTGTTATATTACTCTATGTTGACAATTATCCATGAGATATACATGTTACAAGTTGAAAGCAAGCTGCTGAAACTTAATCTTCCTTTGTGTTGCTTCAATACCTTTACTTTGATTTATTGCTTTATGAGTTAACTCTTATGCAAGACTTATTAATACTTGTCTTGAAGTACTATTCATGAAAAGTCTTTGCTTTATGATTCACTTGTTTACTCATGTCATTACCATTGTTTTGATCGTTGCATCCACTACATATGTTTACAAATAGTATGATCAAGGTTATGATGGCATATCACTTGAGAAATTATCTTTGTTATCGTTTTACCTGCTCGGGACGAGCGAAACTAAGCTTAGGGATGCTTGATACGTCTCCGACGTATCGATAATTTCTTATGTTCTATGCCATATTATTGATGATACCTACATGTTTTATGCACACTTTATGTCATATTCGTGCATTTTCTCGAACTAACCTATTAACAAGATGCCGAAGTGCCGGTTCATTTTTCTGCTGTTTTTGGTTTCGAAATCCTAGTAACGAAATATTCTCGGAATTGGACGAAATCAAGACCCGGGGGCCTATTTCGCCACGAACCTTCCGGAAGACCGAAGAGCATACAAAGTGGGGCCACGAGGTGGCCGGACCACATGGCGGCGCGGCCAAGGGGGGCCGCGCCGTCCTGTGGTGTGGGCCCCTCGTCGGCCCCCCCCCGACTCTGCCCCTCCGCCTGCTTAAAGCCTCCGTCGCGAAACCCCGAGGCGAAAAACCACGATACGGAAAACCTTGCGAGACGCCGCCGCCGCCGATCCCATCTCGGGGGATTACGGAGATCTCCTCCGGCACCCTGCCGGAGAGGGGATTCATCTTCCGGAGGACTCTACACCGCCATGGTCGCTCTCCGGAGTGATGAGTGAGTAGTTCACCCCTGGACTATGGGTCCATAGCGGTAGCTAGATGGTTGTCTTCTCCTCATTGTGCTTCATTGTTGGATCTTGTGAGCTGCCTAACATGATCAAGATCATCTATCCGTAATACTCTATGTTGTGTTTGTCGGGATCCGATGGATAGAGAATACCATGTTATGTTAATTATCAAGTTATTACATATGTGTTGTTTATGATCTTGCATGCTCTCCGTTACTAGTAGAGGCTCGGCCAAGTTTTTGCTTTTAACTCCAGAGGGAGTATTTATGCTCGATAGTGGGTTCATGCCTGCATTGACACCAGGACGAGTGACGAAAGTTCTAAGGTTGTGTTGTGCTTGTTGCCACTAGGGATAAAACATTGGCGCTATGTCCGAGGATGTAGTTGTTGATTACATTACGCACCATACTTAATGCAATTGTCTGTTGCTTTGCAACTTAATACTGGAAGGGGTTCGGACGATAACCTGAAGGTGGACTTTTTAGGCATAGATGCGGTTGGATGGCGGTCTATGTACTTTGTCGTAATGCCCAATTAAATCTCACTATACTTATCATGCCATGTATGTGCATTGTTATGCCCTCTCTATTTGTCAATTGCCCGATAGTAATTTGTTCACCCAACATGCTTTTATCTTATGGGAGAGACACCTCTAGTGAACTGTGGACCCCGGTCCATTCTTTTAATGCTTGAAATACAAATCTGTTGCAATACTTGTTTCTATTGTTTTCTCTGCAAACAATCATCTTCCACACAATTCGGTTAATCCTTTGTTACGGCAAGCCGGTGAGATTGACAACCTCATCTGTTTCGTTGGGGCAAAGTACTTTGGTTGTGTTGTGCGGGTTCCACGTTGGCGCCGGAATCTCTGGTGTTGCGCCGCACTACATCCCGCCGCCATCAACCTTCAACGTGCTTCTTGACTCCTACTGGTTCGATTAAACCTTGGTTTCTTACTGAGGGAAACTTGCCGCTGTGCGCATCACACCTTCCTCTTGGGGTTCCCAACGGACGTGTCAATTACACGCATCAATGGTCTAGAGTTTCTAAGTTTTATAATACATAGTATTAACTAGAAGAGTTGAGGATATGCTAGGGTTTGCTCTTCCTCACTATGGATACAGTGATACTCCATAATATCACTAGGGTTATTATATGTGCTTTTGTTAAGCAAAGTCTTAATTAATGGAATTTAATGGCTTTTCTTCCGTATGGGCTAGGGTTGCTTACTAGTGACTTCACTATCATTTCATGTGATAGATGATATATTCTTATCACATTAGAGTTTAATTTTTTCTCCTATATCTCCAAAGCATGATCATGCATTTGACATGATCAGCTTATTATCAATGGCTTCTACCCAAAGTTCTTAGGGTATATGATTATTACCAAGGTGGTATGATCATGGTTTGGCTTCCTAAGGAATTACTTAATGAAGTATGGTTCTCACCTCCAATATCAAGTGTTTTCATAAACAACTAGAGTGTAACACTCAAATTGTATTCTCTTGCATAGGCATGATTACTCTAGGGTTTACGATGTACTCAGAAGATCTCTTTAGGTATCTAGGATAAGGCTCCAATGGGTTAGATTAGTTAGATTAATCTCTTCTTACTTCATCAATTCATGTATATGATCTTATTCCACTTGATACTTGGTTATCTCACCACTCCAAGGTGAGATAAATTATATCCTAATGCTTTAGTTCACTAGTTATCCTTGATTCTTTAATAGGTATAGCTAAGGTTGGTATCAATGGTTTCTCTCTCTTGGAATGGGCTTGAATAATAACCTAAGGTTATGCAGCAAGATCTATGGTTAATCCTCTCCTTTCTCCGAGGTTTAATAAAGATGAATGTGGATAGACAAGAATGAAATGATCAAGGTTTGATAAGAAACTTGTGTAATGTCCTTGACATGAGTTCAAGGATTGAGTTTAAGATATACCATGGGGATCATGGTAGAAACATGATTTGGTAAAGGATAAGGAAAAGATAAGTCAAGAATGGTTTCCTAATTCTTTCCTATTCTTTTATTTATGGTTGAATAGATATCCACAAGGAATACCATATTATGATCCTTTAGAAGATTCGATATTTGATCCTCACTCAAAGTGTGGTTGGAATAACTCTAGTTTCATTTGATCTAATCCATAGATCAAATTATCTCTACCCAAAACAAGGTTTTAGCAAAGGTCACATTGAGGTTTATAGCGCTTGACTTGATGATCTACTTCAATTCTATCAAATCAAGTGAAACTTCAGTTACTGTGACGAGTTTTATTTGAAAGCGCGAAAATTCCCCGGATTTTCTATGCATGAATGCAGTGCACACATCTGTTTCCTCTCTTTTTGTAAGCCCGAACCCTGAAATGTTACAGGAGAATTTTGGGAAAATTAAAGATTAAAATTTCACGGTTATACTAAACAAGCATGCCAGTTACCTGATGTCTATGCACGCTTCTATTCCTGTAGACAATGTTGGGCCTCCAAGAGCAGAGGTTTGTAGAACAGCAGCAAGTTTCCCTTAAGTGAATCACCCAAGGTTTATCGAACTCAGGGAGGTAGAGGTCAAAGATATCCCTCTCAAGCAACCCTGCAATTAAGATACAAGAAGTCTCTTGTGTCCCCAACACACCTAATACACTTGTCAGATGTATAGGTGCACTAGTTTGGCGAATAGATAGTGAAATACAAGTAATATGGATGATTATAAGTAGTAATTGCAATCTGAAATAAAATGGCAGCAAGCGAACATGTAGCAGAACTTGTTGGAAACGGTGTTTCAATGCTTAGAAACATGGCCTAGGGACCATACTTTCACTAGTGGACACTCTCAACAATGATCACATAATTGAATAAATAAATGCTACTCTCAAACACTCTCTTGTTGGATAACAAACACCATTCATTGTGTAGGGTTGCAAAAGCACACCTCAAGCCGGAGTAAACAAGCTCCACAACGTCATAAAGGAATCACACACGATGCGCACACTGTCACCATCACACCGTGGAGAGTGAATCCGGAGTTCATATTAAAGTAACCTCTAGAGTGCATAATAGACAAGAGTAACGACTACATATTCAACTGGATTACAAAGCTCATGATCACATAAAGATCACACCATGGGAGAGAGAGATGAACCACATAGCTACCAGTAGAGCCCTCGGCCTCGGGGGAGAACTACTCCCTCCTCATCATGGGAGTCAGCAGCGGCGATGAAGATGGCGGTGGTGTCGATGGAGATGACTCCGGGGGCAATTCCCCATCCCAGCGGCGTGCCGGAACAGAGACTTCTGTCCCCCGAAACTTGTCTTCGCGATGGCGGGGGCTACGAAACTCGTCGTGGAATATGACTGGATATTTTAGGGTTTTCGCGACTGGGAGAATATATAGGCGGAAGGGCGGCCTCGGAGGAGCCAGGGGGTGGCCTCCCCACCTGGTGGCGCGGCCAGGGGTGGGCTCGCGCCCCCTATGGTGTGGGCCCCCTGCTGGCCGCCTCCGACTCTCCTTCGATGTTCTGGAACCCTCCGTGGAAAATAGGGCCGTGGACTTTTGTTTCGTCCAATTCCGAGAATATTTCCTGTGTAGGATTTCTGAAACCAAAAACAGCAGAAAACAGGACTGGCGCTTCGGCATCTTGTTAATAGGTTAGTACCGGAAAATGCATCAAAATGATATAAAGTGTATGTAAAACATGTGAGTATTATCATAAAACTAGCATGGAATATAAGAAATTATAGATACGTTTGAGACGTATCATTACCCAAAGTAATTAATATGACTGAATGAGTTAGCAATATTTTATTCATAATTGTAATTTATCTTCTGTGTCATTTCACATTCATAGTCATGATGGCCATGTTAGATGCTACATTGTATGCACAAATTGATGTCTCAAGTTGATGGTTAATGAATCATGATGATGATGCATGTGTCAATTTTGGAAATATCTCAATGCCATAATGATATTCCTAGAGACATTGTAATTGTTTGTCTTCTATAAGCTACTTATGTTTGTGGCAGTGGCTATGTAGTTTTGTTACGGTGAACTTTTGTTGGGATCAAGTGGAAATATTTGCTAGCAATAAGAAATCACACCCATTTCTCTGTTTATGTTCCTGCTACTTCATTTCTATGTCTTTTACATGCATGTAAAGTTTTGTAAAGAAGAACACATTTTGTGCCAGACAAAGAGTCAAAAGCTCTCTTTGGGGCACCAAGTTTTCCTTTTAAAACAGTGTTGTAGGAATAAACAATTATATATGGGTACCTAGTCAATCTTTTTGTGGCAACCAAGTGTCAAATTGATGAAGTCGGGGCTACTCAAAGAATGTTATTTTTGTCACCTTTACCGCAAGGGAATTTCCTATGGTGTAATTTTTATATTTAAAAATTTAACATTGTGCATACATAAAGGGGGAGAAATAAAAAGAAAAGGTCAAGTTATGAAAGCTCAAACAAATAAGCCCATTATAGGTGTATGGATATGCGGGCTTGTCCAACACGAACCATGCACCACACCTTCTTCCTAGTCCACCATGGACTCTTGGATAAAAGATTACCTCAACTACACATCCCACTTACCACTACAAAGATAGATTTGATCATTTACCGACATTGACGGAGCCACCTCACTCCATGAGCCCGGGGAAGTCCTATTTTGCATCGCCGCCAGGGCGGAGTTTGTTTAGCTAAGCATCACTACTGATCTGTGTACTAACCACAATGTTTAACAGAGATTCTCCTGCTGAACCTGGGAAGTGGGAACAGCTTCTCAGGGTCGTAGGGAGCTAGCTCCGTCCCTATTTATCAAGAACCCCTTGGCTATAAATAGCCCCATGAGCATGTACACAAATCATTCATTTGAATAAAGTCAAGGGGAGGGTGCTAGTACTCCAAAATGAGTTTTGGGAACCTAGTATCACATGCAACGAGTCGAGCACCGCTTGAACCGGTGTTGAATAAGAGCAAGAAGTAGTCAATTTGGGAAGACAAGTTCAGACCAAAACCTCCACTTAACCTCTCTCTAGATCTTTCTAAGAGAGGATTAAGTTTTGCTTTGATGATGCAACCGAATCCATTCAAAAGACATTGTTGTGCCAAAACTAGTTTGTGTAGGACGACTTTCAACGTAAGGTCATCATGCACATCCTCCACTTACATTGCATTGCCACCATGTACAGAGAGACGCGCCCATTGTTTCTTTGTTTCTAAACAACATACATGTTGTGAAAATGTTTTTTTTCATCTCAGACGATCTTTCTAGGACGGAGGTGATCTCAGACCATGTACTACGTTTGTCTTGGCTTCTCTGCTAGGTGTTTCTTTCATATGCTGGTCTTGCAGTAAATCGAAAGAAAAATCTGGACTTGTGAGGAACGACGCAGAGGAAACCAAAACACAGCCAAACCAAAGATTTAGCCTCGGTGCAAACAAAGAGGCACCCCATACCTAGCCGGGTCATACTGACCGCCAGCTAACTCTAGATTTACCGCTCCTTACAGAAGTAGCATGTGGAAAGTTTATAGGGTGCGTTTGGTTCTAGCTTCAGTTCACCTTACCAATTTTGGCCTGCCAATTTTTTGGTAGCTCTGGCTGCAAACTGAACGTAACCACACTTTCTCCATTCCTTTATACTTGTAGTGGTTTCTGGTTTGCAGGGAGTATACTTTTTTTTAATCTAGCTTGACTTCACATGTCGAATGTCGACCAAAATCTTGGATTAAACACAGCAACTACCCTGAAAATAAATACTAAGCAAGCAGGTAACAGAAGAGCAGCATATGAGCAGATAAGTAACACAAACAGAAGATGAAATCAGCAGCAAATAGCAAACCACATAACCGTAACCATGCATATAATTGTTCAGAACTTAGAACGGAGTTCACACTGACCACATCCAACACTCTAATACCACGAACTGCCACAGCAGCCTAACGAACGGGATAAACTATGCAGGGGTAAACACTGGTAGAAGCCCTCGTACTGATGCATGCGCTTAGTCGACCTCCTCAATCTTGGGGCCTGCACCACCAGCAGCAGGAGGTGCGTCGTCCTCGTCCATGCCACCAGCCATGTCAGCACCAGCGCCCTGATACATCTTGGCGATGATGGGGTTGCAGAGGCTCTCCAGCTCCTTCATCTTGTCATCGAACTCGTCAGCCTCAGCCAGCTGGTTGGTGTCCAGCCACTGGATGGCCTGGTCGATGGCATCCTCGATCTTCTTCTTGTCATCCGCGGGCAGCTTGGAAGCAATCTTGTCGTCCTTGATGGTGTTGCGCATGTTGTAGGCATAGTTCTCCAGAGCATTCTTCGAGTCCACCTTCTTCTTGTGCTCCTCATCCTCTGACTTGTACTTCTCCGCCTCCTGCACCATCTTCTCAATCTCGTCCTTGCTCAGCCTGCCCTTGTCATTGGTGATCGTGATCTTGTTCTTCTGCCCAGTGGTCTTGTCCTCCGCTGAGACATTCAGGATGCCATTGGCGTCAATGTCAAAGCAGACCGTGATCTGGGGCACACCCCTGGGGGCAGGAGGGATGCCAGAGAGCTCAAACTTGCCCAGCAGGTTGTTGTCGCGGGTCCTGGCTCTCTCACCCTCGAACACCTGGATGAGGACACCTGGCTGGTTGTCCGAGTAAGTGGAGAAGACCTGCTCCTTCTTTGTGGGGATGGTGGTGTTCCTGGGAATCAGCACTGTCATGACACCTCCGGCAGTCTCCAGACCAAGAGAAAGAGGCGTGACATCAAGCAGCAGGAGGTCCTGGACCTTCTCATTGCCCTCTCCACTCAAGATGGCAGCCTGTACTGCAGCTCCATAGGCAACAGCCTCATCCGGGTTGATGTTCTTGCACAGCTCCTTGCCATTGAAGAAGTCCTGGAGCAGCTGCTGCACCCTTGGGATCCTGGTGGAGCCACCAACAAGGACAACATCATGGACAGTGCTCTTGTCCATCTTGGCATCTCTCAGGCACTTCTCCACAGGTTCCATGCACTTCCTGAACAGATCCATGTTCAACTCCTCAAACCGGGCACGGGTGATGGTGGTGTAGAAGTCAATGCCCTCATACAACGAGTCAATCTCAATGGTAGTCTGGGCAGTGGAGGAGAGGGTCCTCTTTGCCCGCTCACAAGCTGTCCTCAGCCTACGGAGAGCCCTGGGGTTGCCGCTGATATCCTTTTTGTTCTTCCTCTTGAATTCTTGGACAAAGTGGTTGACCATTCTGTTGTCGAAGTCCTCACCACCAAGGTGAGTGTCACCAGCAGTGGACTTGACCTCAAAGATTCCCTCCTCAATGGTAAGAAGGGAAACATCAAAGGTGCCACCTCCAAGGTCAAAGATGAGAACATTCTTCTCACCAACGCTGGTGGCCTTCTTGTCAAGACCATAAGCAATAGCAGCAGCAGTTGGCTCATTGATGATCCGCATAACATTCAGACCAGCAATCACTCCAGCATCCTTGGTGGCCTGCCTCTGGGAGTCGTTGAAGTAGGCAGGGACAGTGACAACAGCATTCTTGATGGTGCTGCCAAGGTAAGCTTCAGCAATCTCACGCATCTTGATGAGGACCATGGAGGAGATCTCTTCAGCAGCAAACTCCTTCTCCTCCCCCTTGTACTGAACACCAATCATAGGCTTCTCTCCAGGTCCAGCAATGACCTTGAACGGCCACAGCTTCATGTCACTCTGGACAGAAGCATCACTGACTCTCCTGCCAATAAGGCGCTTAGCATCTGCAGAGCAAATTATATGTCAGCAGTTTGAAGAACAAAATTATTAAGCATAAAAAAGATGTAAAAGCTTACAAACAGCACAAGACAAACATTATGATACACTGAACCTAGCATAATGAAATCAAAAGCCAATGAAGTACTATATTACAGTAATTAAGCATCAAAAAAACATGTAAAAGCGTACATACAGCACAAGGCAAACAGTATGATACACTGAACCTAGCATAATGACATCAAAAGCCAATATATCAAGAAGCTATTCAAAATTATTAACAAATTATATGTCAGCAGTTTGAAGAACAAAATTATTAACAACGATGCTTACAGCAATTAATGAAGGAAACCAGCAACACAATATCAACCACAGCTTGTATAAAGAATCCAACTTGTTCAGTTGCTATTACCAGGAGAAACCAGTGCAAGCAAAAAAGTACTATGACAGTAATTATGCATCAAAAAACATGTAAAAGCTTGCATACAGCACAAGGCAAACAGTATGATACACTGAACCTAGCATAATGACATCGACAGCCAATATATCCAGAATCTATCCATACTTGCACAGCCATTATTAAAGAGGCAAAACATCAGACTACAACAGTTGATACTAAACACTAGTAAAGTAAAATGTAAAAGGCTATATAGTAACTAGAAGCTCATGACGAGCAACCAGTGTCGCAAGGTCCGTTCCCCCTTATTGTATGCCATATTTCGAGACAAGTAGGCACAAAAGAAGACCACGTGTCAGATACCATATGGCAATGAGAGCAACATACAAAAATTCAAGGGATTAAAGTATAAAACCAAGTGTGCAACCTCAACCGAAAGATGGAGATATTTTTTGCAATAATCAATGATGTTGAGCAAATTGGTTGATTTACATCAGAGGTTGCTAACTGCATGTTCAATGGTTTTAAATGAAAACAGGTCAAAAACTAAGTTGGGTGTACAAAGAGCTTTATGAAGTAGAGATCAGATGGTAGTGCATGATGTATATTGATCATCATCTTACATTCAGAGATGTCTATGGATAATGCATCATCAATTCTCTCTTCAAACTTCACAGACTTTCATAGCAAGACTGACACAGCTAACATATTTTATTTGACTTGTTCAACTTTTTTCTCTTATAAAAATTGCTCTTTTTAGTGAGGGAACATGTAAACACACCAAGGACATGATTTCCCTGAGCAAACAATACAATAGCAATTGTACTCTGATTAAGCTGAGCTACCGCATCCAGGAACCTTAAGACACACAAACATTGCACACGTGAAGATCTAGTATTATAATAGAGCTTTGGCAGGAAGACACTAGTAAAAGCAAACAATTAAACTAAGCATCCGGCCACATGCAGTAAAACGTGGCGCACTAAGAACTAGTGACCAGAAGTAGGAGCATCAACTAGCTGACACCACGACAGAATCAAAAGGCTACACTAATGAAGCAATCAGCACTACCAATCCATACGAAATCGAGAGTCTTGGATCTGAACAGTTAGAACTAAGCTAGATCCGCGCACGCACCAGAGCCCGAATCAAACAGATCTAAAAGGACAGAAATAACAGCAACGGCAGGGAGGGCGGGGTTGCTTACCGAAGACCGTGTTGACGGGGTTCATGGCGACCTGGTTCTTGGCGGCATCGCCGATGAGCCTCTCGGAGTCGGTGAAGGCGACGTAGGAGGGCGTGGTGCGGTTGCCCTGGTCGTTGGCGATGATCTCCACGCGGTCGTGCTGCCACACGCCGACGCAGGAGTAGGTGGTTCCCAGGTCGATCCCGATCGCCGGGCCGTCGCCCTTGCCCGACATTGCTGTCGCTGCTGGGTTTGCAGTACGGTGGTGGAGGCGGCGGCGCTAGGGTTTTGGGGTTTGGGAGGACTGGAGGATTTGTGAGATTGGGGAGGCGGACGGCGGGAGTATATAGCGTACGGGGTGGGGCTCTGGAAGGTTCCGGCGGACGTTGGGTTGCGATCGGACGGTGATCGCCGCGCGAGGCGTGGTTTCCTGATTGTAGGCGAATATTGGTCGTGTTCTTTTCCATTTTGGGAGGACCAGGAAGAGGGCTGGGTTTGTTGGGCTGACCCAGACTTTTCCTTTCGCTAATCACGGCAATCATCCAGATCATTGGGCTGTCTGGCCCATTGTACATATGCATCCATGTAGTTGTGGATTTATTTTTCCGAGGTACTTATTTTTTTCTTTTCTTTTGGAGCTATGTGTCCCAAACAAAAATGAAGGAACTGAAAAAATAATATTCCTTCCATAATAACTGTCGTCGTGAACTAGAACCACAACACATATTACGGCTCAGAGCAAGTAAATTTTATTGGTCATTGGAACAAAATGCATCATCTCAAGGAAACCTAAACAAAATACTAACAACAACTATCCGTGATAAAACAAAAAAATGTTGCTTCCAAGATGTTGCCATTAATTCACTTTTTACATCCTCAATTTTCTTCCATGCTCCCATTTCAATTTAGAAACACAAATTTGTATAAGGTGGGGAAGGATCAAAGATGTCGACTAAAATATAATAGGTGACAACACATTTTAATGAATTCAGTTATTTTAGGGAAGTGTAAATTCTCTAATCTCTAAAATGCAACTAGGTGAACAATCCTGTATATATTGCAAGGTTCCTCTAATAATGAAGGTAAGAACGAGATCTAAGCTAAGCACAAAGTAAATTGGAGGGAAAAGAAATAACCAAAGTGGAGGAACCCAAGCACGCAATGATGTATGATGGAGTTCAAGTCTTTGGAGGACTCTAATCTCCATCCTAGAGGACATGGAAACATAGCTTATAGTGCAACAAGAAATCTAGTCTTCTTCTCCTTAAGCTCGCTAGTCGAAGTACAAGATTGGCTAGTAGTGGTATATCTTGAGGCGTTCTTCCAACCTTTACAAACTTCCTGGTGTAAATCCACGCCCTTTGGATGCTCCCATGTGACTCCAACCATCTAGGGTTCCCCACAAACCCAGGGGTGAAAAAGCATGGTGCAAATTTTGCTTCACGGAACACCACAGATTCTACGTATATTATTTATTATACTGACACATGTATTCAAATTAGATTGAAGTTTTACCATGGCACGTCTAGGAGAAGGGTATCATTTGCTGGGTGTAAGACCGACAAAATTTCCTTCGACATGTCCTTCATATCATATGGATGTTTGGCCCATAAATACCATATGCATGTTTCTCTCAATTGGTTTTTGATATATTGTTTTAATTAGTTTGGAGCTATTTGTTCTAAGAAAGTGAACAAACTAAAAAAAACTACTATATGTTTTATTGATTATTCATAAAAAGTGGACATGATCAAACAACAGGATTGTTCCATCCCACACATGGGAGATAATAGCTAATTACTAATTGCAAATACAGTAAGTGTCTGAGCGATGGGGGAGAAGAGTCAAATCACATTTCTCTGTGAATGTTGATTAGATTCCCATCTCCCACTACTCATCGATACTGAAACTTAACAAAACTAATAACCCACATAAAACCTTTTCAATACCTACGGGGATCTACCTCCCTACATGTGAAGATGTTAGGGTTTTTCATATTATTATTAGAGTTTATCATGATTTCCAAAACCTTTCCTTCGCCATTAATACATATCTTGATCTAGGAAGCCAAAACACAAAGTTTGGCATCTTATCCAAATTATGGATTGTACTATTGTAAGCTTTTTCCTAGAAGACCTAGGTTTAACCGAACCTTGGGAAGCACTGCTAAATTGGTATAAAGGAAACATCTTCAAGACTTCCTAGTTTGTTTAAATTTATGTTTACCGGACCTTTCTAGTTTACTTTGTTTTATGTTGTGTTCAATGGATGGAAATATGCTAGGGGTTAAGGATTCTCCTGCACCTATGCATACATATAGAAATGAAGTACAAATGTGTAGTAAATAAAATAGTGATAAAAGATTTGTGAGTAGCACATCCGTAAATACTATTGCCCCTAAAGTCAGAGGTGAAAAATGTTTCTTGGTCCAACCATTGTTCCCACAGCCGCAAGTAACAATAATTATTAAGTAAATGAATACAGACCAAAGCATTAAGCCAGATGATTGTGCCGTTGATCCTGAGCGAATCACTAAACATGTACCGTTACTTTTCCCTTTCTGTCATTGAGGTTTCGCGATAGAAAGACGGTCTCCCCTCATCCCATCCTCTTCTCTTGATCGATCCTATAGACATGGGTACCTGCAGATCATCGAATCGAGGCAAAGATATAAGGATACAAGATTGCAAAACTCCTATTCAATTCATACACATATTCATGAGATTAGATGCATATTAACGCTGCGAGGATTCACCCCAACCCGCAGCCTGTGAGGACTACTCACACATGATATCAAGATCAAAGATATAAATCATTGTTGCAAATACTTGAATTGAAATCACAATATTCTTACAATGGTCGCCAATTCTCAAGGAGATCTCTATTACAATGGTGATGGTTATGACTATGGAGGAGATGAGAGATGAAATGGATGAACTATGGTGGTGGATTCATACGTCGCAAACGTATCTATAATTTTTGATGCTACATGCTTGTTTTACACCAATTTATATGTGTTTTGCTTACACTTCGTTGCACTTTTATACATTTTCCGGCACGAACCTATTAACAAGATGCCACATTGTCAGTTCCCTGTTTTCTGCTGTTTTGTATTTCAGAAAAGTTGTACAGGAAACATTCTCGAAATTGGACGAAACAAAAGCCGAAGTTAATATTTTACCCTAACGAAGACAGAGTCCAGAGGAGGGACGAGGAGGCGCCACAGGGCGGCCAGACCACCCCATGGCGCGGCCTGGGTGTGGCACGCGCCAAGGGGTGGTGTGGGCCACCCAGGCGGCCACCGACCTCGTCCTTCCGCCTATATAATGCATTCGACGCAAAAATCCTAAAACAACCAGCCTCTGTCCATGAAAAGTTCCGTCGCTGCCACCGCCATCGTCTAGACAAGTTTCGGGGGTCAGAAGTTGCTGTTCCGGCACCCTGCCAGGACGGGGATTGACCGCCGGAGCCATCTCCATCGACTCCACCGCCTCCACTTCAACTCCAGGATGGTTCGTGAGTAGTTCCCCCAGGACTACGGGTTCTCTACTGTAGCTAGTTGGTACTCTCTCTCCCATGTACTTCAATACAATGATCTCATGAGCTACCTTACATGATTCAGATCCATATGATGTAATCGGTGTTGTGTTTGTTGGGATCCGATAAATTGTGAAATTGTGGTCAGATTGTTCATCATATTATCATACTAATGTTATTTAAGATCTTGCATGCTCTCCGGTACTTGTAGTTACCCTGATCAAGTAGTTGCATGTATCTCCAAGAGGGATTATTTATGCTCGATAGTGGGTTCATACCTCTAGTTTTCTGGAAGAGTGACAATAACTTCTAAGATTGTAGATGTGTTGTTGCCACTAGGGAGAAAACAACAATGTTTCGTCCAAGGATAATTCTACTGTTTACTTTACACACATTGCTTAATGCGATAATCAGTTGCTTGCAACTTATTACTGGAAGGGGTTCGGATGATAACCTGAAGGTGGATTATTAGTCATAGACGCAGTTGGATTACGGTCTATGTATTATGTTGTAATGCCAAATTAAATACTACAATAACCTTTATCTTATCATAGCATGCATTGTCATGCCCTTTGATGGTGCTCCGGTGATGGCGCCAGACAATCTTGTTGGCAGTTGTTGTGGAAGCGGTTGGGAAACCCCAAGAGAAAGGTGTGATGAACACAGCAGCAAGTTTTTCCTCAATACGAAACCAAGGTTTAATCGACCAGTAGGAGAAAGGCGTGACTTCTGAAGGTGTTGCTGGCTGAGTAGTGTCAGGGTGCACTACTGACGTCAGCAACACAACCAAAGTACTTTGCCCTAACTTACAGTGAGGTTGTCAATCTCACCAGTTTGCTGAACACAAAGGATTAGACGTTATCGAATGGAAGGAGATGTTTGCAGAAAGTAAACAGAAAATGATTGCAGTTGAATTTATTAGTAAAGGAAATAGGACCAGGGTCCAGAAGTCACTAGATGTGTCTCTCCGTAAAGAAATAGCATGTTGGGTGAACACATTACAACTGAGCAATTGACAGAATATCGATCGATGCATGACAAGATGATTACTATGAGATTTGATATGGACATTACAGCATAATACATAGACCGTAATCCAATTGCGTCTATGACTAATAATCCATCTTCAGGTTAGTGTCCGCACCCCTTCCAGTATAAAGTTGCAAGCAACAGACTATCGCATTAAGAATGTGTGTAAAGTAAACAATAGAGTTACCCTTGGATAAAACATTGTTGTTTTTTCCCTAGTAGCAACAACACATCTACAACCTTAGAAGTTATAAAGTCACTCTCCCAGGAAACTAGAGGCATGAACCTACTATCAAGCATAAATACCCCCTCTTGGAGTCACAAGTGTCCACTTGGCCAGAGTTTCTACTAGCAACGGAGAGCATGCAAGATCACAAGTAACATATGACATGAATATATAATCAATCTCAACATAGTATTCAACATTCATCAGAACCCAGCAAACCAAACATAGAGGATTACATAAAGATGATCTTGATCATGTAGGGTAGCTCACAAGATCGATACATGAAGCACAAAGTGGAGAAGACAACCATCTAGCAACTGCTAGGGACCCATAGTCCAGGGATGAACTACTCACGCATCACTTCGGAGGCGGGCATGGCGATGTAGATGCCTCTGGCGATGATTTCCCCTCCGGTAGTGTGCCGGTAAGAGCTTCAAAACCCCCGAGATGGGTTCGGCGATGGCGGTCACGACGAAACTTTTCGTGGATGGAGGCTCGGGTATCCGGGGTTTTCCCGAGAAGATGTATAAATAGGCGGAGGATTTAGGTCGGTGGGGCGCCTGGTGGACCCACACCACCCCTAGGCACGGCCTAGGCCTAGGCGCGGCCTAGGCCTAGGCCGCGCCTAGGGGTGGTGTGGGCGCCCTGGTGCGCCTCTTCGTCCCCCCTCCGGACTTCATCTTCGTTTCGGTAAAATATTTACTTCAGCTTTTGTTTTGTCCAATTCCGAGAATATTTCCTGTACAACTTTTCTAAAATACAAAAACAACAGAAAACAGGGAACTGGCCCTATGGCATCTTGTTAATAGGTTAGTGCTAGAAATCATGTAAAAGTGCAACGAAGTGTAAACAAAACATATATGAATTGGTGTAAAACAAACATAGATCATCAAAAATTATAGATACGTTTGAGACGTATCATCATCCCCAAGCTTAACTCCTGCTCGTCCTCGAGTAGGTAAGTGATAACAAAATAATTTTTGAGGTGACATGAAGCCAACACAATCTTGATCAAGCATGTAAAACATTGTGAGCTGGGATCTAAGTACTCTAACATAGGCATGATAAATGTGATTCAATTGAACTTAGCGGAAATTCAATTCGGCTCCCGGGTGCATATGCTCCCTCTATCAAAAAATTATATTTCGAAATGTCGAAAAATTTTGACAAAAAATTCTACATGTACATCTCCATAATATATGTATGTTCGTAAAGTTTCGCGAGGAACCAATATGTTTTGTGGTCTGTGTAAAAAAAGAGAAAATTTATCTCCTGAAAAGCCTTATTTTCAACATTGAATTTTGTCTTTTTTACACACGTCACACGACAAGTCGGATTTTTATGAAACAACTTTGTGAGCGCGTAGCACGTGAAGATGTACGTTCGAATTTTCCGTTTCAATTTTTTTAAATTTCAAAATGTATGTAACATGCATTTCAAAATAAAGGGAGCATATGCTCCCATGTGCCAAAACACCATTCCCTGAACTTAGCAACTATGTTATAACATGAAGAGTAACTCAAACAATTAAAGGATCATGAATAATAGTGCATTAAAAGCAACTGTGTGTTTATGATCATAGAGTAAACATAATAAAGTGGTACTCAACATGTCCTTATGGAATAACAAAACATAAATGTAAGGACACCTTCTAAGTTCAGAGGGTGACTAGATACAAGTAATTTGAGAGCAAGCAATAGCACAGTCATGGATCAATCAATAATAATTTTGGAACTATGCACATTGCACTAAGAATGACAACTATGCTCTCTTAATCGGTGCATAAAGTAGAAGATGAAGACTCAACATAAAGGTAAAAGAAAGGCCCTTCGCAGAGGGAAGCAGAGATTACCCACGTGCTAGAGATTTTTATTTTGAAAGCAATAGAAGTATTGAAAATAATTATTTTGAGAGGTGCTACTTATGTCAATGGTAGTGATAAATAGTATGGCTTATGCATAATTACTTCATATAAGTTTGCTTGCCTCATGCATAATATATCAATAGTGCTCACACCGTGCCCTAATTAGCTTGGATTTCCATGGATTTTCATCGCATACATATGTGTAAACAAGTGTCACAAAGGGTTACCTCCTTGCCTCCGGTCTCTTAGGAGTTGGATCTCATTTGATTTCTCAATTTTGATGAATCTCAACTTTTTGGACATCCATACCGAGAAAACAAGGACAACATATATTTGGACTTTTATCCAGTTGAAACTTCCACCATGTGAACATGGTTTTAGTTGGCGGCCCAATCTTCCTCTCTAACAATATGCATACTCACATCTTTACAACTCATGTTAAATCTCCCTTAATTCAAACAAGATGAGCATGCATAGTAATTCACATGATATTCAACAAAAGCATATTGATGGCGTTCCCCATGATAGCATGGTTATCACACAACAAGCAACTTATAAGAACTAAAAATGCACAAAACATAGTATTTGCCACAATAGTTTTTAGACTACTTTCCCATGAGCTATAAATTACACAAAACAAGTGATTATTTTTTGAAAGTTTAAAGGTAGCACACAAGCAATTTACTTTGGAGTGGCGGTGAAATACCACATATAGGTAGATATGGTGGACACAATTGGCAACTTCGGTTTTTGTGGTTGGATGCACGAGTAGAGCTCATACTCAGTACAGGTGAAGGCTAGCAAAAAGACTGGAATCGACCAACTAAGAGAGCAATAATGACCATAATCATGCATAGCTACAAAACACTATCAATCAAAGCATAAAGTGATATTACAAATAAAAAACTAAATGATCATAGAGGCTTTAGTTGACTGGTTATAGTCATAACATGTTATAAGCATGCACCAAGTCAACCCAATAAAGCATCAAAGGAGAATACCACAATACTATGCTTTTATGATAGAAACAACACATAATTCTTTAAATGACACATTATGCACTCTCATCTATTTGAAACAAGTCATACTAAAACAATAAATACTAACAATATGATAAGAATAACATCCAACATGACATGTGATACGTCTCCGATGTATCGATAATTTCTTATGTTCCATGCCACATTATTGATGATATCTACATGTTTTATGCATGCTTTATGTCATATTTATGCATTTTCCGGCACTAACCTATTAACGAGATGCCGAAGAGCCAGTTATTGTTTTCTGTTGTTTTTGGTTTCAGAAATCCTAGTAAGGAAATATTCTCGGAATTGGACGAAATCAACGCCCAGGGGGATATTTTTCCACGAAGCTTCCAGAAGACCGGAGGACTTACGAAGTGGGGCCACGAGGTGGCGCCACACTAGGGCGGCGCGGCCCAAGCCTTGGCCGCGCCGGCCTGTTGTGTGGGGCCCTCGTGTGGCCCCCTGACCTGCCCTTCCGCCTACATATAGTCTTCGTCGCGAAACCCCCGGTACCGAGAGCCACGATACGGAAAACCTTACTGAGACGCTGCCACCGCCAATCCCATCTCGGGGGATTCAGGAGATCGCCTCCAGCACCCTGCCGGAGAGGGGAATCATCTCCCCGAGGACTCTTCACCGCCATGATCGCCTCCGGAGTGATGAGTGAGTAGTTCACCCCTGGACTATGGGTCCATAGCAGTAGCTAGATGGTTGTCTTCTCCTTATGTGCTTCATTGTCGGATCTTGTGAGCTGCCTAACACGATCAAGATCATCTATCTATAATGCTATATGTTGTGTTTGTCGGGATCTGATGGATAGAGAATATTATGTTATGTTGATTATCAATCTATTACCTATGTGTTGTTTATGATCTTGCATGCTCTCCGCTATTAGTAGAGGCTCTGGCCAAGTTTTTAATCTTAACTCCAAGAGGGAGTATTTATGCTCGATAGTGGGTTCATGCCTCCATTAAATGCGGGACGGTGACGAGAAAGTTCTAAGGTTGTGGATGTGCTTGTTGCCACTAGGGATAAAACATTGATGCTATGTCCGAGGATGTAGTTATTGATTACATTACGCACCATACTTAATGCAATTGTCCGTTGTTTGCAACTTAATACTGGAAGGGGTTCGGATGATAACCTGAAGGTGGACTTTTTAGGCATAGATGCATGCTTGGATAGCGGTCTATGTACTTTGTCGTAATGCCCAATTAAATCTCACTATACTCATCATATCATGTATGTGCATGGTCATGCCCTCTCTATTTGTCAATTGCCCGACTGTAATTTGTTCACCCAACATGCTATTTATCTTATGGGAGAGACACCTTGATATGGGCACGGAGGCCTATGTGGAGCCCCGATTCAGGACTCCACCAGCTTAGTTATCTTATTTTATGTCTATGGTCATATGTGGGCCTCCGTGCCCATATCACACCTCTAGTGAACTGTGGACCCCGGTCCATTCTTTTACATTGAATACAATTTACTGCAATACTTGTTCTACTGTTTTCTGCAAACAATCATCATCCACACTATACATCTAATCCTTTGTTAGAGCAAGCCGGTGAGATTGACAACCTCACTATTTCGTTGGGGCAAAGTACTTTGGTTGTGTTGTGCAGGTTCCACGTTGGCGCCGGAATCCCTGGTGTTGCGCCGCACTACATCCTGCCGCCATCAACCTTCGACGTGCTTCTTGGCTCCTACTGGTTCGATTAAACCTTGGTTTCTTGCGGGGAAACTTGCTACTGTGCGCATCACACCTTCCTCTTGGGGTTCCCAACAGACGTGTCAACTACACGCATCAAGCAAATTTTTGGCGCCGTTGCCGGGGAGATCAAGACACGCTGCAAGGGGAGTCTCCACAATCCAATCTCTTTACTTTATTTTTGTCTTGCTTTATTTTATTTACTTTCTTGTTTGCTGCATTATATCAAAACACAAAAATATTAGTTGCTAGCTTTACTTTATTTACTGCCTTGTTCTCTATATCAAAAACACAAAAAAAATAGTTACTTGCATTTATTTTATCTAGTTTGCTTTATTTACTACTGCTAAAAATGAGTAATCCGGAAGTTGAAGTTCGTTCCTTTAAGCAACAAGGGGGAGAAAGTTTTAAAGATGCTTGGTATAGAATTAGTGATGCTCATCATAGGTGCATTAAGAAACACTCCACTATTATACTACTTAGGAACTTTTATGTTGGAATCTCTAGCTTGGAATAGGTATGTTCTTGATACGCTTGCGGGAGGAAATTTCCTAGGCACTCCGGCCTTAGAAGCTAGTTGCATTATTGAGAGTCTAGTTGGAATACCACCTGTTAATGAAACTAAAATTGAAGTCTCTCTTGAAGATGTCATGAAAAAGTTGGAGGTCATAGAGAAAGATCTTCCAAGTATTGAGACTAAATTGGGAATATTACTTAATAGCACTGATAAACTTGATAAATCTCTAGGTGGAATTAATGAAAGAATTGCTGTTTTAGAAACTTGTGCTACTCATGATAATCGAACCCATAGGATTAGTGAACTTGAAGAAGCTATGGGAACCTTGGGTTCAACTTTTTCTTCTCTTAAGTTTAAGGAGAAAGCTTATGTGGGTAAGGAGCAAAAGTTTATGTATGTCTCTAAAGTGCCTAAACCAAAAAAATATTATTATTATAGGCCTAAAATTGACAAAGATCTTGGTACCACTACGGATGGAGGAGCTTATGATGTTGATGCTTCATCTTTTGATAACACTTGATATACACTTTCTGCGCCTAGCTGAAAGGCGTTAAAGAAAAGCGCTTATGGGAGACAACCCATGTTTTTACTACAGTACTTTTATTTTATATTTGAGTTTTGGAAGTTGTTACTACTGTAGAAACCTCTCCTTATCTTAGTTTTGTGCATTGTTGTGCCAAGTAAAGTCGTTGATAGTAAGGTTCATACTAGATTTGGATTCTTGCGCGTGAAACAGATTTCTTTCTACGTCACGAATCTGGACCTAATTCTCTGTAGGTAACTCAGAAAATTATGCCAATTTACGTGAGTGATCCTCAGATATGTACGCAACTTTCATTCAATTTGGGAATTTTCATTTGAGCAAGTCTGGTGCCACTTTAAAATTTGTCTTTACGAACTGTTACTGTTTTGACAGATTCTGCCTTTTATTTCGCATTGCCTCTTTTGCTATGTTGGATGAATTTCTTTGTTCCATTAATGTCCGAGTAGCTTTGTGCAATGTCCGGAAGTGTTAAGAATGATTATGTCACCTCTGAACATGTAAATTTTTATTGTGCACTAACCCTCTAATGAGTTGTTTCGAGTTTGGTGTGGAGGAAGTTTTCAAGGATCAAGAGAGGGAAATGATACAAAATGATCAAGGAGAGTGAAAGCTCTAAGCTTGGGGTTGCCCCGGTGGTTCACCCCTGCATATTTTAAGAAGACTCAAGCGTCTAAGCTTGGGGATGCCCAAGGCATCCCCTTCTTCATCGACAACATTATCAGGTTCCTCCCCTGAAACTATATTTTTATTCCATCACATCTTATGTGCTTTACTTGGAGCGTCGGTTTGTTTTTGTTTTTGTTTTTGTTTGAATAAAATGGATCTTAGCATTAATTGTGTGGGAGAGAGACACGCTCCGCTGTTGCATATGGACAAATATGTCCTTAGGCTTTACTCATAGTATTCATGGCGAAGGTTGAATCTTCTTCGTTAAATTGTTATATGGTTGGAATCGGGAAATGCTACATGTAGTAATTCTAAAATGTCTTGAATAATTTGATACTTGGCAATTGTTGTGCTCATGTTTAAGCTCTTGCATCATATACTTTGCACCTATTAATGAAGAAATACATAGAGCTTGCTAAAATTTGGTTTGCATAATTGGTCTCTCTAAAGTCTAGATAATTTCTAGTATTGAGTTTTGAACAACAAGGAAGACGGTGTAGAGTCTTATAATGTTTACAATATGTCTTTTATGTGAGTTTTGCTGCACCGGTTCATCCTTGTGTTTGTTTCAAATAACCTTGCTAGCCTAAACCTTGTATCGAGAGGGAATACTTCTCATGCATCCAAAATCCTTGAGCCAACCACTATGCCATTTGTGTCCACCATACCTACCTACTACATGGTATTTCTCCGCCATTCCAAAGTAAATTGCTTGAGTGCTACCTTTAAAATTTCCATTCTTTACCTTTGCAATATATAGCTCATGGGACAAATAGCTTAAAAACTATTGTGGTATTGAATATGTACTTATGCACTTTATCTCTTATTAAGTTGTTTGTTGTGCGATAACCATGTTCCCGGGGACGCCATCAACTACTCTTTGTTGAATATCATGTGAGTTGCTATGCATGTCCGTCTTGTCTGAAGTAAGGGAGATTTACCACTCATTTAATGGTTAGAGCATGCATAATGTTAGAGAAGAACATTGGGCCGCTAACTAAAGCCATGAATCATGGTGGAAGTTTCAGTTTTGGACATATATCCTCAATCTCATATGAGAACATTAATTGTTGCTACATGCTTATGCATTAAAGAGGAGTCCATTATCTGTTGTCTATGTTGTCCCGGTATGGATGTCTAAGTTGAGAATAATCAAAAGCGAGAAATCCAAATGCGAGCTTTCTCCTTAGACCTTGTATAGGCGGCATAGAGGTACCCCTTTGTGACACTTGGTTAAAACATGTGTATTGCGATGATAATCCCGGTAATCCAAGCTAATTAGAACAAGGTGCGGGCACTATTAGTATACTATGCATGAGGCTTGCAACTTGTAAGATATAATTTACATAACACATATGCTTTATTACTACCGTTGACAAAATTGTTTCTTGTTTTCAAAACCAAAGCTCTAGCACAAATATAGCAATCAATGCTTCCCTCTGCGAAGGGCCTTTCTTTTACTTTTATGATGAGTCAGTTCACCTATCTCTCTCCACCTCAAGAAGCAAACACTTGTGTGAGCTGTGCATTGATTCCTACATACTTGCATATTGCACTTGTTATATTACTTTACATTGACAATATCCATGAGATATACATGTTATAAGTTGAAAGCAACCGCTGAAACTCAATCTTCCTTTGTGTTGCTTCAATACCTTTTACTTTGATTTATTGCTTTATGAGTTAACTCTTATGCAAGACTTATTGATGCTTGTCTTGAAAGTACTATTCATGAAAAGTCTTTGCTTTGTGATTCATTTGTTTACTCATGTCATTACCATTGTTTTGATCGCTGCATTCATTACATATGCTTACAATAGTATGATCAAGGTTATGATGGCATGTCACTCCGGAAATTATCTTTGTTATCGTTTACCTGCTCGGGACGAGCATGAACTAAGCTTGGGGATGCTGATACGTCTCCGACGTATCGATAATTTCTTATGTTCCATGCCACATTATTGATGATATCTACATGTTTTATGCATGTTTTATGTCATATTTATGCATTTCCGGCACTAACCTATTAACGAGATGCCGAAGAGCCAGTTGCTGTTTTCTGCTGTTTTTGGTTTCAGAAATCCTAGTAAGGAAATATTCTCGGAATTGGACGAAATCAACGCCCGGGGGCCTATTTTTCCACGAAGCTTCCAGAAGACCGGAGGACTTACGAATTGGGGCCACGAGGTGGCGCCACACTAGGGCGGCGCGGCCCAAGCCTTGGACGCGCCGGCCTGTTGTGTGGGGCCCTCGTGTGGCCCCCTGGCCTGCCCTTCCGCCTACATATAGTCTTCGTCGCGAAACCCCCGATGCGAGAGCCACGATACGGAAAACCTTGCGAGACGCCGCCGCCGCCAATCCCATCTCGGGGATTCGGGAGATCGCCTCCGGCACCCCTGCCGGAGAGGGGAATCATATCCCGGAGGACTCTTCACCGCCATGATCGCCTCCGGAGTGATGAGTGAGTAGTTCACCCCTGGACTATGGGTCCATAGCAGTAGCTAGATGGTCGTCTTCTCCTTATGTGCTTCATTGTCGGATCTTGTGAGCTGCCTAACATGATCAAGATCATCTATCTGTAATGCTATATGTTGTGTTTGTCGGGATCTGATGGATAGAGAATATTATGTTATGTTGATTATCAATCTATTACCTATGTGTTGTTTATGATCTTGCATGCTCTCCGTTATTAGTAGAGGCTCGGCCAAGTTTTTACTCTTAACTCCAAGAGGGAGTATTTATGCTCGATAGTGGGTTCATGCCTCCATTAAATGCGGGACGGTGACATAAAGTTCTAAGGTTGTGGATGTGCTTGTTGCCACTAGGGATAAAACATTGATGCTATATCCGAGGATGTAGTTATTGATTACATTACGCACCATACTTAATGCAATTGTCTGTTGTTTGCAACTTAATGCTGGAAGGGGTTCGGATGATAACTCTGAAGGTGGACTTTTTAGGCATAGATGCATGCTTTGGATAGCGGTCTATGTACTTTGTCGTAATGCCCAATTAAATCTCACTATACTCATCATATCATGTATGTGCATGGTCATGCCCTCTCTATTTGTCAATTGCCCGACTGTAATTTGTTCACCCAACATGCTATTTATCTTATGGGAGAGACACCTCTAGTGAACTGTGGACCCCGGTCCATTCTTTTACATTGAATACAATTCTATCGCAATACTTGTTCTCATTGTTTTACGCAAACAATCATCATCCACACTATACATCTAATCCTTTGTTACAACAAGCCGGTGAGATTGACAACCTCACTGTTTCGTTGGGGCAAAGTACTTTGGTTGTGTTGTGCAGGTTCCACGTTGGCGCCGGAATCCCTCGTGTTGCGCCGCACTACATCCTGCCGCCATCAACCTTCGACGTGCTTCTTGGCTCCTACTGGTTCGATTAAACCTTGGTTTCTTACTGAGGGAAACTTGCTACTGTGCGCATCACACCTTCCTCTTGGGGTTCCCAACGGACGTGTCAACTACACGCATCAAGCAAATTTACGGCGCCGTTGTCGGGAGATCAAGACACGCTCGCAAGGGGAGTCTCCACAATCCAATCTCTTTACTTTGTTTTTGTCTTGCTTTATTTTATTTACTTTCTTGTTTGCTGCATTATATCAAAACACAAAAAAATTAGTTGCTAGCTTTACTTTATTTACTTCCTTGTTCTCTATATCAAAAACACAAAAAAAAATAGTTACTTGCATTTATTTTATCTAGTTTGTTTTATTTACTACTGCTAAAAATGAGTAATCCGGAAGTTGAAGTTCGTTCCTTTAAGCAACAAGGGGGAGAAAGTTTTAAAGATGCTTGGTATAGAATTAGTGATGCTCATCATAGGTGCATTAAGAAACACTCCACTATTATACTACTTAGGAACTTTTATGTTGGAATCTCTAGGCTGGAATAGGTATGTTCTTGATACGCTTGCGGGAGGAAATTTCCTAGGCACTCCGGCCTTAGAAGCTAGTTGCATTATTGAGAGTCTAGTTGGAATACCACCTGTTAATGAAACTAAAATTGAAGTCTCTCTTGAAGATGTCATGAAAAAGTTGGAGGTCATAGAGAAAGATCTTCCAAGTATTGAGACTAAATTGGGAATATTACTTAATAGCACTGATAAACTTGATAAATCTCTAGGTGAAATTAATGAAAGAATTGCTGTTTTAGAAACTTGTGCTACTCATGATAATCGAACCCATAGGATTAGTGAACTTGAAGAAGCTATGGGAACCTTGGGTTCAACTTTTTCTTCTCTTAAGTTTAAGGAGAAAGCTTATGTGGGTAAGGAGCAAAAGTTTATGTATGTCTCTAAAGTGCCTAAACCAAAAAAATATTATTATTATAGGCCTAAAATTGACAAATCCCTTAGTACCACTACGGATGGAGGAGCTTATGATGTTGATGCTTCATCTCTTGATAACACTTGATATACACTTTCTGCGCCTAGCTGAAAGGCGTTAAAGAAAAGCGCTTATGGGAGACAACCCATGTTTTTACTACAGTACTTTTATTTTATATTTGAGTTTTGGAAGTTGTTACTACTGTAGAAACCTCTCCTTATCTTAGTTTTGTGCATTGTTGTGCCAAGTAAAGTCGTTGATAGTAAGGTTCATACTAGATTTGGATTACTGCGTGAGAAACAGATTTCTTTGCTGTCACGAATCTGGACCTAATTCTCTGTAGGTAACTCAGAAAATTATGCCAATTTACGTGAGTGATCCTCAGATATGTACGCAACTTTCATTCAATTTGGGAATTTTCATTTGAGCAAGTCTGGTGCCACTTTAAAATTTGTCTTTACGAACTGTTCTGTTTTGACAGATTCTGCCTTTTATTTCGCATTGCCTCTTTTGCTATGTTGGATGAATTTCTTTGTTCCATTAATGTCCAGTAGCTTTGTGCAATGTCCAGAAGTGTTAAGAATGATTATGTCACCTCTGAACATGTAAATTTTTATTGTGCACTAACCCTCTAATGAGTTGTTTCGAGTTTGGTGTGGAGGAAGTTTTCAAGGATCAAGAGAGGGAAATGATACAAAATGATCAAGGAGAGTGAAAGCTCTAAGCTTGGGGTTGCCCCGGTGGTTCACCCCTGCATATTTTAAGAAGACTCAAGCGTCTAAGCTTGGGGATGCCCAAGGCATCCCCTTCTTCATCGACAACATTATCAGGTTCCTCCCCGAAACTATATTTTTATTCCATCACATCTTATGTGCTTTGCTTGGAGCGTCGGTTTGTTTTTGTTTTTGTTTTTGTTTGAATAAAATGGATCTTAGCATTAATTGTGTGGGAGAGAGTCACGCTCCGCTGTTGCATATGGACAAATATGTCCTTAGGCTTTACTCATAGTATTCATGGCGAAGGTTGAATCTTCTTCGTTAAATTGTTATATGGTTGGAATCGGGAAATGCTACATGTAGTAATTCTAAAATGTCTTGAATAATTTGATACTTGGCAATTGTTGTGCTCATGTTTAAGCTCTTGCATCATATACTTTGCACCTATTAATGAAGAAATACATAGAGCTTGCTAAAATTTGGTTTGCATAATTGGTCTCTCTAAAGTCTAGATAATTTCTAGTATTGAGTTTTGAACAACAAGGAAGACGGTGTAGAGTCTTATAATGTTTACAATATGTCTTTTATGCGAGTTTTCCTGCACCGGTTCATCCTTGTGTTTGTTTCAAATAACCTTGCTAGCCTAAACCTTGTATCGAGAGGGAATACTTCTCATGCATCCAAAATCCTTGAGCCAACCACTATGCCATTTGTGTCCACCATACCTACCTACTACATGGTATTTCTCCGCCATTCCAAAGTAAATTGCTTGAGTGCTACCTTTAAAATTTCCATTCTTTACCTTTGCAATATATAGCTCATGGGACAAATAGCTTAAAAACTATTGTGGTATTGAATATGTACTTATGCACTTTATCTCTTATTAAGTTGTTTGTTGTGCGATAACCATGTTCCTGGGGACGCCATCAACTACTCTTTGTTGAATATCATGTGAGTTGCTATGCATGTCCGTCTTGTCAGAAGTAAGGGAGATTTACCACTCATTTAATGGTTAGAGCATGCATAATGTTAGAGAAGAACATTGGGCCGCTAACTAAAGCCATGAATCATGGTGGAAGTTTCAGTTTTGGACATATATCCTCAATCTCATATGAGAACATTAATTGTTGCTACATGCTTATGCATTAAAGAGGAGTCCATTATCTGTTGTCTATGTTGTCCCGGTATGGATGTCTAACTTGAGAATAATCAAAAGCGAGAAATCCAAATGCGAGCTTTCTCCTTAGACCTTTGTACAGGCGGCATAGAGGTACCCCTTTGTGACACTTGGTTAAAACATGTGTATTGCGAATGATAATCCCGGTAATCCAAGCTAATTAGAACAAGGTGTGGGCACTATTAGTATACTATGCATGAGGCTTGCAACTTGTAAGATATAATTTACATAACACATATGCTTTATTACTACCGTTGACAAAATTGTTTCTTGTGTTCAAAACCAAAGCTCTAGCACAAATATAGCAATCAATGCTTCCCTCTGCGAAGGGCCTTTCTTTTACTTTTATGATGAGTCAGTTCACCTATCTCTCTCCACCTCAAGAAGCAAACACTTGTGTGAACTGTGCATTGATTCCTACATACTTGCATATTGCACTTGTTATATTACTTTACATTGACAATATCCATGAGATATACATGTTATAAGTTGAAAGCAACCGCTGAAACTCAATCTTCCTTTGTGTTGCTTCAATACCTTTTACTTTGATTTATTGCTTTATGAGTTAACTCTTATGCAAGACTTATTGATGCTTGTCTTGAAAGTACTATTCATGAAAAGTCTTTGCTTTGTGATTCATTTGTTTACTCATGTCATTACCATTGTTTTGATCGCTGCATTCATTACATATGCTTACAATAGTATGATCAAGGTTATGATGGCATGTCACTCCAGAAATTATCTTTGTTATCATTTACCTGCTCGGGACGAGCGAGAACTAAGCTTGGGGATGCTGATACGTCTCCGACGTATCGATAATTTCTTATGTTCCATGCCACATTATTGATGATATCTACATGTTTTATGCATGCTTTATGTCATATTTATGCATTTTCCAAGCACTAACCTATTAACGAGATGCCGAAGAGCCGATTCTTGTTCTGCTCTGTTTTTGGTTTCGGAAATCCTAGTAAGGAAATATTCTCGGAATTGGACGAAATCAACGCCCGGGGGCCTATTTTTCCACGCAGCTTCCAGAAGACCGGAGGACTTACGAAGTGGGGCCACGAGGTGGCGCCACACTAGGGCGGCGCGGCCCAAGCCTTGGCCGCGCCGGCCTGTTGTGTGGGGCCCTCGTGTGGCCCCCGACCTGCCCTTCCGCCTACATATAGTCTTCGTCGCGAAACCCCCAGTCACCGAGAGCCACGATATGGAAAACCTTACTGAGACGCCGCCGCCGCCAATCCCATCTCGGGGATTCAGGAGATCGCCTCCGGCACCCTGCCGGGAGAGGGAATCATCTCCCCGGAGGACTCTTCACCGCCATGATCGCCTCCGGAGTGATGAGTGAGTAGTTCACCCCTGTACTATGGGTCCATAGCAGTAGCTAGATGGTCGTCTTCTCCTTATGTGCTTCATTGTCGGATCTTGTGAGCTGCCTAACATGATCAAGATCATCTATCTGTAATGCTATATGTTGTGTTTGTCGGGATCCGATGGATAGAGAATATTATGTTATGTTGATTATCAATCTATTACCTATGTGTTGTTTATGATCTTGCATGCTCTCCGTTATTAGTAGAGGCTCCGGCCAAGTTTTTACTCTTAACTCCAAGAGGGAGTATTTATGCTCGATAGTGGGTTCATGCCTCCATTAAATGCGGGACAGTGACGAGAAAGTTCTAAGGTTGTGGATGTGTTGTTGCCACTAGGGATAAAACATTGATGCTATGTCCGAGGATGTAGTTATTGATTACATTACGCACCATACTTAATGCAATTGTCCGTTGTTTGCAACGTAATACTTGGAAGGGGTTCGGATGATAACCTTGAAGGTGGACTTTTTAGGCATAGATGCATGCTTGGATAGCGGTCTATGTACTTTGTCGTAATGCCCAATTAAATCTCACTATACTCATCATATCATGTATGTGCATGGTCATGCCCTCTCTATTTGTCAATTGCCCGATCGTAATTTGTTCACCCAACATGCTATTTATCTTATGGGAGAGACACCTCTAGTGAACTGTGGACCCCGGTCCATTCTTTTACATTGAATACAATTTACTCGCAATACTTGTTCTACTGTTTTCTCGCAAACAATCATCATCCACACTATACATCTAATCCTTTGTTACTGACAAGCCGGTGAGATTGACAACCTCATCTGTTTCGTTGGGGCAAAGTACTTTGGTTGTGTTGTGCAGGTTCCACGTTGGCGCCGGAATCCCTGGTGTTGCGCTGCACTACATCCCGCCGCCATCAACCTTCGACGTGCTTCTTGGCTCCTACTGGTTCGATTAAACCTTGGTTTCTTACTGAGGGAAACTTGCTACTGTGCGCATCACACCTTCGTCTTAGGGTTCCCAACGGACGTGTCAACTACACGGATCAACATGCCAAAGTCTATGCCACAGTCTAGACAAGATTCCATTTGCATCACTATAGTCATGAAATATTTTACTCGTATCCAACACCAATCAACTTATTTGAAATAACTCTCAGATATGTAATACATTATTTACCAGAGAGCTAATCATACACAAATAAAGAATACTAACGTGCTCTGAACAAAATTCAAGTGAAAGAACAAGAGCTAAACGCAGTATCAGAAAACTAGAATACCCGCAGAACAATAACAACGAAAACTAGAGCGTTCTATGCAATTAAAAAGGAGCATGTCTTTCTCCAAAACAAATGTGCCAGGATCCAACATATTCTACAGCAAACAAACAAAAACAAAACAAAAAAAAGACGCTCCAAGAACAACACATAGCGTATGAAGCAATAAAAATATAGTGTATAGAGAGATGCCTTGTTGCTTTGTTGATGAAGAGGGGATGCCTAAGGCATCCCCAAGATTTGACTCTTGTACCTCTGAATAAGTCTTTGGGGTGCAGGGGCATCCCCAAGGTTGAGTTTTTGTCCATTCTTCATCTCATCACATCATTCTTCTCTTCCTACACTTGAAAACTTCCTTCATACAAAAACTTCGCACAATGCTTCATTAACAACATTAGAACACTCAAAATAAACAAATCCACTTGTGTTCAGTACTAACATATATAAAACATCTATTAATGCATAATCTACTGTAGCAAACTTTCAAATAGCCCTTTGACCAAAAGAACTAAAAAATAAAAAGATTGAAGAGGCAAATGCAAATAGTGAGGAAATCTGTCAAAACAGACCAGTAAGTAAAGATTGAAATTTTTGAAACCCCTATGTTTCTTATCTCGAAAAGTGGTCAACTAACGAAAGTTAGATAATAACTTGGGGCATATGAATAAACAATGACAGCTCAAAATTCCTCTCTGGCTATTTTTATGAATTTTTATGGTAACATCACAGAATCTGTTTTTTTAGACAGCAACTTCCCTAAATATTACTTTATTCCTATTAGAGGCTATTCTTGACACAAAAACGAAATAAAATAAATAATGAGAGGTCATTACAGTAGTAATAAATTCCAAGACTAAACAAAAAAGAAAAAATACTGTAAACAAAACATAGGTTGTCTCCCATAAGTGTTTTTCTATAACCCCTTTCAGCTAGGCGCAGTAGTTTGAGAAGATGCTCACATAAGAAATATGAATAGAAGTAAGAAAGAGGATCAAGAAGCAAATATGAAACACATTTAAGTCTAATCCACTTACTATGCATAGAAATCTTGTACACAAATAAATTCACAAAGAATAAAGTGACAAGCATAGGAAGATAGAACAAGAGTAACCTCAAAACTTTCAGCATATAGAGAGGTGTTTTAGTACCATGAAAACTTCTACAACCATATTTTGCTCTCTCATAATAACTTTCAGCAGCATCATGAATAAACTCAATAATATAACTATCACAAGAAATATTTTTATCATGAGCCACATGCATAAAATTATTACTCTCCACAAAAGCATAGTCATTCTTATTAATTGTAGTGGGAGCAAATTCAACAAAATAGCTATCATTATTATTCTCATCACCATAATCATCAGATATAGGAGACATATTATAATCATAATTAATTTCTCCTCAATAGTAGGTGGACTGGGAATATCATATTCATCATTGTAATCATCATAGCAAATTTTCTCCTCTAAAGTGGGGGAAGTAAAAAGATCATAAAAACTAGCTTCCCCAAGCTTAGACTTTTCCATAGAATTAGCAATAATGGTGTTCAAAGAATTCGTACTAATAACATTGCCATTAGCATGCAAATAAAGTTCTATAGGTTTTTTAATTTTCTCTTCGAACACTTCATGTCCTAACTCGAGATAAATACTATAAAGTTCTCTAATTTTTTGTTGTTGTTTTCCATTAAGCCTAACTAGTGAAAATAAAAATCAAGAAGCATCAACATGAAAAGTAAGCGTGGAATAAACTAAGCAACAGAGGTAACATCTATAATATAAACTATTTTTTTGTGTTTTTGATATAATAAAGAAAACAAAACAAAGTAAAGTAAACTAAGCAAACTATAACAAAGTAAAAAAGATTGGAGATGAGAGACTCCCCTTGCAGAAATTATCTTTCTCCTCGGCAACGGCACCAGAAAATCTTGGTGGTGCTCCGGTGATGGCGCCAGACAATCTTGTTGGCAATTGTTGTGGAAGCGGTTGGGAAACCCCAAGCAGAAGGTGTGATGAGCACATCAGCAAGTTTTCCCTCAGTACGAAACCAAGGTTTAATCGACCAGTAGAAGAAATGCGTGACTTCTGAAGGTGTTGCTGGCTGACTAGTGGCAGGGCGCACTACCGGCGTCATCAACAACGTGGAACCTACACACAACACAACCTAAGTACTTTGCCCCAACTTATAGTGAGGTTGTCAATCTCACCGGTTTGCTGAACACAAAGAATTAGACGTATCGAATGGAAGGAGATGTTTGCAGAAAGTAAACATAACATGATTGCAGTTGAATTTATCAGTAAAGGAAATAGGACCGGGGTCCATAGGTCAGTAGAGGTGTCTCTCCATAAAGAAATAGCATGTTGGGTGAACAAATTATAGCTTGGCAATTGACAGAATATCGATCGATACATGACAAGATGATTACTACGAGATTTGATATGGGCATTACAACATAATACATAGACCGTAATCCAACTGCGTCTATGACTAATAATCCACCTTCAGGTTAGCGTCCGCACCCCTTCCAGTATAAAGTTACAAGCAACAGACTATCGCATTAAGCAATATGTGTAAAGTAAATAATAGAGTTACCCTTGGATAAAACATTGTTGTTTTCTCCCTAGTAGCAACAACACATCTACAACCTTAGAAGTTATAAAGTCACTCTCCCAGGAAACTAGAGGCATGAATCAATGTCGAGCATAAATACCCCCTCTTGGAGTCACAAGTGTCCACTTGGCCAGAGTTTCTACTAGCAATGGAGAGCATGCAAGATCACAAATAACATATGACATGAATATATAATCAATCTCAACATAGTATTCAACATTCATCGGATCCCAGCAAACCAAGCATAGATGATTACATAAAGATGATCTTGATCATGTAGGCCAGCTCACAAGATCGATACATGAAGCACAAAGTGGAGAAGACAACCATATAGCTACTGCTATGGACCCATAGTCCATGGATGAACTACTCACGCATCACTTCGGAGGGGTATGGCGATGTAGATGCCTCCGGTGATGATTTTTCCCCTTTGGCAGGGTGCCGGGAAGAGCTTCAGAACCCCCCAAGATGGGTTCGGTGAAGGCGGCCGTGACGGAACTTTTCATGGATGGAGGCTCGGGTATCCAGGTTTTCCCGAGAAGATATATAAATAGGCGGAGGATTTAGGTTGGTGGAGCGCTGATGTCTACGGGTGCTTCTATTCTTGTAGACAGTGTTGGGCCTCCAAGAGCAGAGGTTTATAGAACAACAACAAGTTTCCCTTATGTGGATCACCCAAGGTTTATCGAACTCAGGGAGGAAGAGGTCAAAGATATCCCTCTCATGCAACCCCGGCACAAGAATGCACTCACAATTCTTGTAGGAACGAGTGGAAGAAGAAATTGATGAACATGAAAGCTCATTGGGTGAAAAGAAGAGGAGAGTGATGAACAAAAGGAGGAAGAATGGATTAGCTACACATGCCAGACCTTCTATCAGGAAGTAACTCTTTATCTCTTACACTATTTGATTTGTCCTCCATGCTTACAAAGGCGGATGAATGTTATGTTCATGTGGTTCTCTTGAAATATTCCCTATGAGTAAAACTTGCGAGAATAATTGTGCTACTCTTGGTATTCATGATAATCCATGCTACTTTGATAAATCTTATGATAATGCTTTGTTTGTGCTAGATGTCGATATGCATGGTACTAAAGAGTTTTCTTGGCAAATGTTAATGATAAATCTCTAGATGATGGTCCTATGTTACTTGATAATATTAATTGTACTATTAATGAAAATGGGATTGGAGAGTTCTTGACTTTATCTACTATGAGTCTCATATCTTTTGAGATTGATCAATCATCTTGTTACATTATTGATAAAAGTGGGTTTGAAGTTTTAATCCTATTATTTACAAGTTTGATAAAAATTATGTGTTTGTGAATCATGAAAAGCATGCTCCATGTGATGGTTATATTGTTGAGTTTATTCATGAAGCTACTGAAAATTATTATGAGAGAGGAAAATATGGTTGTAGAAATTTTTAAAATTACTAAAACACCTCCTTTATATCTTTGAAAATTTTGAAGTTATTCTTGTTTTTATCTTTTTATGCTTGTCACTTTGTTCTTCATGAGATTTGTTTGTGTACCAAGATTACTATGCATAGGAAGTGGGTTAGACTTAAATGTGTTTTGAACTTGCTTTTGATGCTCTCCCTTTGCTTCAACTCTTATTTCTTACGGGTGCATCATTAAAGCTAGCTTGATCCCATCTTAATGGCTATAAAGAAAGCACTTCTTAGGAGATAACCCATGTGTTTATTTTACTACTGTTTTGTTGTGTTTTGGAAGTTGTTACTACTGCTTAGCAACCTCTCCTTATCTTTATTTTTATGCTAATGTTGTGCCAAGTGGAAGTCTCTAATAGAAGGTTGATGCTAGATTTGGATTTCGCGAAGAAACAGATTTCTTCGTTATCACGAATCTGGGTATGATTCTCAGTAGGTAACTCAGAAAAATCTGCCAATTTACGTGAGTGATCCTCGGATATGTACGCAACTTTCATTAGTTTTGAGTTTTCTGATTTGAGCAACGGAAGTACCTCTTACAAATTCGTGTTTACTAGGCTGTTCTGTTTTGACAGATTACTGCTCTATATTTTTGCATTGTCTCTTGTGGACTTTAAGTGAGGCTTTCTAGACGTGGAAGGCTGTAGCTAATGTTTTATTGAGTTCTTGCAATGTGTCACTACAGAGGCTAAGAGTGAATTGAAGTTTTTTGAGTACTAACCCCTCTAATGAAGTTTATGAGAAGTTTGGTGTGAAGGAAGTTTTCAAGGATCAAGAGAGCGAGGATGATATATTATCAAGAAGAGTGAAAAGTATAAGCTTGGGGATGCCCAGTGGTTCATCCATGCATATTTCAAGAAGACTCAAGCGCCTAAGCTTGGGGATGCCCAAGGCATCCCCTTCTTCATCAACTTATCGGGTTTCTTCTATTGAAACTATATTTTTATTCGGTCACATCTTATGTGCTTTACTTGGAAGCGTACGTGTGTTTTTATTTTTGTTGTTTATGTTTGAATAAATTCGGATCCTAGCAATCCTTGTGTGGGAGAGATACACGCTCCAGCTTTTTCATATGAACACTTGTGTTCTTCGTTTTACTTTTAATATTCAATGATAAAAGTTGGAAGCTATTGCATTTATTGTTATTCGGTTGGAAACAGAAAATGCCTCATATTGTCTTGGATAATTCGATACTTGGAATTGTTTTGAGCTCTCAGTAGATGATGTTTAAACTCTTGCATCATGTAGTTTAAACCTATTAGTGGAGAAATACCATAGAGCTTGTTGAAAGCTGGTTTGCATGATTGGTCTCTCTAAGGTCTAGATATTTTCTAGTAGAAGTGTTTGAGCAACAAGGAAGACGATTATAGAGTTTTATAATGCTTGCAATATGTTCTTATGTAAGTTTTGTTATGCGGTTCATACTTGTGTTTGCTTCAAACAACCTTGCTAGCCAAAGCCTTATGCGAGAGGGAATGCTTCTCGTGCATCAAAGCCTTGAGCCGAAACCTATGCCATGTTGTGTCCACCATATCTACCTACTATGTGGTATTTCACGCCATTCAGTAAATACTTCATGTGCTACCTTGTAAACCTTCAAAATGCTTCTCAATTTGTGTTAATGTTTTACTAACTCATGAGGAAGTATGTGGTGTTTTATCTTTCAACCTTGTCATTTACTCTTGACGGACTCTCACCCATGGACTAGTGGCATCATCCGACTTATCTAATAATTTTACCAAAAAGAG
>NC_061510.1:235290008-235365491 GCF_022539505.1 Lolium rigidum | reverse complement strand
AACCACAAAGCAAGAAGTCTCTTGTGTCCCCAACACACCTAATAGGTGCACTAGTTCGGCGAAGAGATAGTGAAATACAGGTGGTATGAATAAATACGAGCAGTAGCAACGGCACCAGAAAAGTGCTTGCTGGCGTGCAGTTGATGGTATTAATATTGCGGACAGTAGAGATGCAGTAAAACAGTAAACAAGCAGCGATAGCAGTATTTAGGAACAAGTCCTAGGGATCATACTTTCACTAGTGGACACTCTCAACATTGATCACATAACAGAATAAATAGATAGATGCTAGACTGTACACCCTTTTGTTGGATGATGAACACCACTAACTGTGTAGGATTACACGAACCCTCAATGCCGGAGTTAAAAAGCTCCACAATATTCAATGTTCATGTTTAAATAACCTTAGAGTGCATGACAGATCAACATAACCAAACCAAGTACTAACATAGCATGCACACTGTCACCTTCACACTACGAAAGGAGGAATAGATCACATCAATACGATCATAGCAATAGTTAACTTCATAATCTACAAGAGATCACAATCATAGCCTACGCCAAGTACTACACGATGCACACACTGTCACCATTACACCGTGCAGGAGGAATAAACTACTTTAATAACATCACTAGAGTAGCACACGGATAAATTGTGATACAAAACACATTGCAATCATAAAGAGATATAAATAAGCACTTCACTATGCCATTCATAACGGTGAATAAGTATTACGTGAAATATAGCCTAAGAGACCCACACGGTGCACACACTTGTCACCTTTACACACGTGGGACAAGGAGTCTCCGGAGATCACATAAGTAAAACCCACTTGACTAGCATAATGACATCTAGATTACAAGCATCATCATATGAATCTCAATCATGTAAGGCAGCTCATGAGATTATTGTATTGAAGTACATAGGAGAGAGATGAACCACATAGCTACCGGTACAGCCCCGAGCCTCGATGGAGAACTACTCCCTCCTCATGGGAGACAACAGCGTTGATGAAGATGGCGGTGGTGTCGATGGAGAAGCCTTCCGGGGGCACTTCCCCGTCCCGGCGGCGTGCCGGAACAGAGACCAAATATGCAAACCAAATTTAGCAAGCTCTATGTATTTCTTCATTAATGGGTGCAAAGTATATGATGCAACAGCTTAAACATGAGCACAACAATTGCCAAGTATCAAATTATTCAAGACATTTTTGAATTACTACATGTAGCATTTCCCGATTCCAACCATATAACAATTTAACGAAGAAGATTCAACCTTCGCCATGAATACTATGAGTAAAACCTAAGGACATATTTGTCCATATGCAACAGCGGAGCGTGTCTCTCTCCCACACAATGAATGCTAGGATCCATTTTATTCAAACAAAAACAAAAACAAAAACAAACCGACGCTCCAAGTAAAGCACATAAGATGTGATGGAATAAAAATATAGTTTCGGGGGAGGAACTCGATAATGTTATCGATGAAGAAGGGGATGCCTTGGGCATCCCCAAGCTTAGACGCTTGAGTCTTCTTAGAATATGCAGGGGTGAACCACCGGGCATCCCCAAGCTTAGAGCTTTCACTCTCCTTGATCATATTGCATCATTTCCTCTCTTGATCCTTGAAAACTTCCTCCACACCAAACTCGAAACAACTCATTAGAGGGTTAGTGCACAATAAAAATTAACATGTTCAGAGGTGACATAATCATTCTTAACACTTCTGGACATTGCATAAAGCTACTGGACATTAATGGATCAAAGAAATTCATTCACCATAACAAAAGAGGCAATGCGAAATAAAAGGCAGAATCTGTCAAAACAGAACAGTCCGTAAAGATAGATTTTATCGAGGCACCAGACTTTCTCAAATGAAAATTCCCAAATTGAATTAAAGTTGCGTACATATCTGAGGATCACGCACATAAATTGGCAAATTTTTCTGAGCTACCTACAGAGAGGCAGGTCGAAATTCGTGACAGCAAAGAAATCATGTCTGCGCGAGTAATCCAAATCTAGTATGAACCTTACTATCAACGACTTTACTTGGCACAACAAAGCACAAAACTAAGATAAGGAGAGGTTGCTACAGTAGTAACAACTTCCAAGACACAAATATAAAATAAAGGTACTGTAGCAAAATAAACACATGGGTTATCTCCCAAGAAGTGCTTTCTTTATAGCCATTAAGATGGGCTCAGCAGTTTTAATGATGCACTTGCAAGAAATAGTAGTTGAAGCAAAAGAGAGCATCAAGAAGCAAATTCAAAACACACTTAAGTCTAACATGCTTCCTATGCATAGGAATCTTGTAAATAAACAAGTTCATGAAGAGCAAAGTGACAAGCATAGGAAGATAAAACAAGTGTAGCTTCAAACATTTCAGCACATAGAGAGGCATTTTAGTAACATGAAAATTTCTACAACCATATCTCATAATAACTTTCAGTAGCAACATGAGAAAACTCAACAATATAACTATCACATAAAGCATTCTTATCATGAGTCTCATGCATAAAATTATTACTCTCCACATAAGCATAATCATTCTTATTAATTGTAGTGGGAGCAAATTCAACAAAGTAGCTATCATTATTATTCTCATCAAGTGTAGGAGGCATAGTATAATCATAATAAAATTTACTCTCCATAGTAGGTGGCAACAAAAGACCACTATCATTATAATCATCATAAATAGGAGGCAAAGTATCATCAAAGTAAATTTTCTCCTCAATGCTTGGGGGACTAAAAAGATCATTTTCATCAAAACCGACCTCCCTAAGCTTAGAATTTTCCATAGCATTAGCAACAATAGTGTTCAAAGCATTCATATTAATAACATTCCCATTAGCATGCATATAAAGTTCCATGGGTTTTTTAATTCTCTCTTCAAACACATCATGTCCTAATTCAAGATAAAGTTCATAAAGATCTCTCATATTTTTGTTGTTTTCCGTTATGCCTAACTAGTGTAAACAAAAAACAAAAAGATGCAATTGCAGGATCTAAAGGAAATAGCTTCGAGCACACACACAACGGCAACAGAAAAGTACTTTACCTGAGACCGGAGTATGAGTGCCTTTTACCTTTCCTCCCCGGCAACGGCGCCAGAAAAAGAGCTTGATGTCTACGGGTGCTTCTATTCTTGTAGACAGTGTTGGGCCTCCAAGAGCAGAGGTTTGTAGAACAGCAGCAAGTTTCCCTTAAGTGGATCACCCAAGGTTTATCGAACTCGGGGAGGAAGAGGTCAAAGATATCCCTCTCATGCAACCCCGCAACCACAAAGCAAGAAGTCTCTTGTGTCCCCAACACACCTAATAGGTGCACTAGTTCGGCGAAGAGATAGTGAAATACAAGTGGTATGAATAAATGCGAGCAGTAGCAACGACACCAGAAAATTGCTTGCTGGCGTGCAGTTGATGGTATTAATATTGCGGACAGTAGAGATGCAGTAAAACAGTAAACAAGCAGCGATAGCAGTATTTAGGAACAAGGCCTAGGGATCATACTTTCACTAGTGGACACTCTCAACATTGATCACATAACAGAATAAATAGATAGATGCTAGACTCTACACCCTTTTGTTGGATGATGAACACCACTAAGCGTGTAGGATTACACGAACCCTCAATGCCGGAGTTAACAAGCTCCACAATATTCAATGTTCATGTTTAAATAACCTTAGAGTGCATGACAAATCAACATAACCAAACCAAGTACTAACATAGCATGCACACTGTCACCTTCACACTACGAAAGGAGGAATAGATCACATCAATACTATCATAGCAATAGTTAACTTCATAATCTACAAGAGATCACAATCATAGCCTACGCCAAGTACTACACGATGCACACACTCGTCACCATTACACCGTGCATGAGGAATAAACTACTTTAATAACATCACTAGAGTAGCACACGGATAAATTGTGATACAAAACACATTGCAATCATAAAGAGATATAAATAAGCACTTCACTATGCCATTCATAACAGTGAATAAGTATTCCGTGAAATATAGCCTAAGAGACCCACACGGTGCACACACTGTCACCTTTACACACGTGGGACAAGGAGTCTCCGAGAGATCACATAAGTAAAACCCACTTGACTAGCATAATGACATCTAGATTACAAGCATCATCATATGAATCTCAATCATGTAAGGCAGCTCATGAGATTATTGTATTGAAGTACATAGGAGAGAGATGAACCACATAGCTACCGGTACAACCCCGAGCCTCGATGGAGAACTACTCCCTCCTCATGGGAGACGAGCAGCGTTGATGAAGATGGCGGTGGTGTCGATGGAGAAGCCTTCCGGGGGCACTTCCCCGTCCGGCGGCGTGCCGGAACGAGACTCCTGTCCCCCAGATCTTGGCTTCGCGATGGCGGCGGCTCTGGAAGGTTTCTCGTACCGTGGCTTTTCCGTCTCGAAGATTTAGGTCAGGGACCTTTTTATAGGCGAAGAGGCGGAGTCGGAGAGGCGACGAGGTGGTGACACACTAGGGGGGCGCGCCCCCCCCCTAGGCCGCGCCGCCTCGTCATCCGGGGGCCCGGTGGCCCCCTCCTGGCGACTCTCGGGTGTTCCGGAAGCTTCGTGGAAAAATAGGATGCTCGGGCCTTGATTTCGTCCTATTTCGAGAATATTTCCTTACTAGGATTTCTGGAACCAAAAACAGCGAAAAACAGAGACCGGCCCTTCGGCATCTCGTCAATAGGTTAGTTTCGGAAAACGCATAATAATGACATAAAGTATGCATAAAACATGTAGATATCATCAATAATGTGGCATGGAACATAAGAAATTATCGATACGTCGGAGACGTATCAAGCGCCTGGTGGCCCCACACCTACCCTAGGCGCGGGCCAGGCCTAGGCCGCGCCTAGGGGTGGTGTGGACGCCCTGGTGCGCCTCTTCGTCCCCCCTCCAGACTTCGTCTTTGTTTCGGTAAAATATTGACTTCGGCTTTTGTTTCGTCCAATTCCGAGAATATTTCTTGTACAACTTTTCTAAAATACAAAAACCGCAGAAAACAGGGAACTGGCACTGTGGTATCTTGTTAATAGGTTAGTGCCGGAAATCATGTAAAAGTGCAACACAGTGTAAACTAAACATATATGAATTGGTGCAAAACAAGCATGGAGCATTAAAAATTATAGATACGTTTGAGACGTATCACCCTCACAATTATCAATTGCCCAACTATAATTTTTTCACCCAACACATGTTATTTGGAGAGTTACCACTAGTGTAGATAGCTCGGAACCCCTTTCCTTCTGTCATCATCATTGCTCTACAGTCAACTCCTCACTGGAATACTTTCTGGTGCCATTGCTTCTGTGTTACTACTGCTGCTATGTTACTATTACTGTTGCTCTCATATTACTGCTGCTTTCACGTCACCCATGTTACTAGTGCTTTTCCAGGTGCATCTGAATTGACAACTCTACTGTTAAGGCTTATAAGTATTTTTTACCTCCCATTGTGTCGAATCAATAAATTTGGGTTTTACTTGCCTCGAAGACTGTTGCTATCCCCTATACTTGTGGGTCATCATGGATTCTTTCAGTGTGGTGTAGATGGATCTGATGGGTAACGGCTCTGTTTGACGATAAATGGCTCTCTTTTTGCCATGGATCCCTTCATAGATCTTATAGGGTTTGACCTCGGTAGCGCAGCGGCACACCGTACGGGCGGACGGTACGGGTGGGGCTTGCCCGTACCGGTGGCCCCCCTGGAACCGACTTTCGGCCTCTGGTTGATTTTACTGCACTTGTGACGAGATTTGTCCATTTGCCATTATGACTTGATTTTTTGCACACCATTCTAAGATAGAAGAGATTGCACATCTTTGCAATAATTAGTCATTAGTGGCATATAGAGAGAGAAACTTAGTCAATTTCTTGACATAGCTAAATGTTTAAACGTGAGAAAAAGTGACGTATTTCACAACCATCAACATGGGAACCCAAAACAACCATATTTTGGAATGCAAGCTAAGTTCAAACCATCAAGATGTCGTCCTATCGTCTTCCAAATAATATTGTTGACAACTAGACATTCTGGTGTTAATATGCCGTAGGGCCCATTTAGGGAATTTAAACAGGACACGATGTAAGCAGGAATGTTAGCCAGGCAAGATTTCATGAGAGCTAATCTAGGAAAAAATTGACTTTCACCTATATCATGTGACCACTTTGAGGATTTTGTGTTCTAGGGCGTGGAGGCATTCTCTTCCAAGTCTCTCATGGTGCAAAGGAATTGCCAAGTATTTAATGCATGGTACCAATGACACAACTAAAGTTTTATCTAAAGGGTTTGGCGAAGGATTGTTTTTCACGATCCCAAGTCAATCCCGCTCCAGAGGGTAAGGGGCTTGGGTCAATAAGTTTGGATCAAAGACACAATGACGATGATGGCGATGATAATGATGGTGGTGGTGGTGGTGGTGATGATGATGAGCTTCTCCCAGACTTTATTATCGATGTTATCACAAGATTGTACAAGACTAGAAGATGAATTCAACGGGCATATAAATGCACCTGACGAGGTTTACAAAGTAGATCTAGGGTTTATGGTTATGGAGTCCATGACGGAGACTTGGTGTAGTAATTCAACACCCTCTTCATCAAGAATGGGCTTATGTATAAATATGTGTCGATGGTAGGAGTCTCCATGTTGCATACTATGTCTTCGTAGTCTTGCATGTCACGTTGGATCGTATGTCTCGGTTTGATGTACGCCTAGTCGAGGGATTCTTCGGGAAGTCTTGTTGTAGCATGATAGGGAGGTCGGTTGGAGCTCCCGGATGCACTCCTCCATGTCGTTGGTGTCTTAGACGTACTGGGATGGAAGGGGTGCCTGTCGTGTACTGTAGGGGTACGAGCTGGCTCCACTTATATCCGACACGATTCAACTTATTTTTCATGCATGTTCATAGTCATTCATGCTATAGTTGATCTGCCCGAGACAGGTAAAAGCAAGTGAGAACTCATTTTAAGTTTACATCTAGATCTGGTGTACTTTTCATACAAAAGAACAGTTTAATCTGCATATTGAAGACTAATGATCCCTCATGGGAAGACTTGAGATAGAGTCCTCTCTTTAGATTGTGGAAACTGCTTTGCTAAGCATGCAAGTAAACACATCAACTCCAGGATTAAACAACAAATGTGACATGGGATCTCCTACATGAGCCCTTATTTTCCCGCTATTAACGTGTTCTTATTTTAAGTATAGCATCAACAAATCGCCCATGGGTAATATGATGAATATAGTTCAACCATTTTGGATAGAAATCTCACTTAGGAAGATGTTCATGTGGGAAATATAGATTAACTTTGTCAAAAAAATCACAACCTAGTTTGAGGATCAACATCCTTAGAATGGAAAACAAAGTGAAAGGCCTCATGAGCTGTCACTACACTCCCTACAAAGTACCTACATTTAGTGAGAGCTGGATGATTTGTGAGCAATGATAAAGTTCATAGTCAAGCTGAGATTCCTTGTAGGAATTTCAGTGAAGATTTTGAAGATGCAATTAATTAATATTTTAGGACTAAACTTCTTCACATAAGTAGCATTTGGTTCTTTCGAGGTCAAAGCTAGAACAACAAAATTTTAAGCCTAAAAGTATCCAAGTTGCCTTCATAGAAATATTTATGGGGCCAGGAGCACCATGCGTACATGAGTAAAAAACTTACTTTTTAAATTTCCTCTTCAGAGAAGGGATTTTATTTGGAGTTATCAATTGAGGTTGCTTCTCCTATGGGAAAAGAAGCCGTAATTTACCTTGCGTGTCCTCCGGGAGAAGAGGACTTTGTAAAAACGAGTAGCTTGTAGCAATGTCTAACATCTCACTTCAATAAGAGGTGGGCACATCAAGGCCATCTAAGGAATGCATTGATGTTATTGTAGAAAGGTTATTGGAGATTTTACAACACCAATACGGCCGGCTGCTCATGTATATATAGGCGGACACATGTACAATTACAGGTACAACCCTGAGAAAACACGGGGACCTATGCCTATACAATATGTTACTCAACACCCCCCGCAGTCGAAGGGTCGGCACCGACACACGGAGCCGGAGCGAAACTCAGGAAAAGTCGTGGATGGCAATCCCTTCGTCATGATATCGGCAAATTGTTGAGACGTCGGTACGTGAAGAACTCGAACGCGACCGAGGGCAACTTGCTCACGAACAAAGTGGATGTCCAACTCGATGTGCTTGGTGCACCGATGATGAACGGGGTTGGCGGAGAGGTAGACAGCCGACACGTTGTCGCAGAATACCACCGTAGCATTGTCAACAGGACAAGAGAGCTCGGACAGAAGCTGGCGAAGCCATGTGCACTCAGCCACAGCGTTAGCCACAGCGCGGTACTCGGCCTCGCGACTCGGAGCGAGACACGGTGGGCTGCCTCTTGGAGGACCAAGAGACAAGCGACGAGCCGAGGTAGACGCGAGTGGCCGCTGGTGGAGCGGCGCGTATCCGGGCAACCCGCCCAGTCCGCGTCCGAGTAGGCGACAAGGTCAGTCGACGTCGAGGGCGAAGCATGCAACGACAAGCCGTAGCCCATGGTACCACATACGTAGCGGAGAATCCGCTTCACCGCGGCCCAATGAGCATCCCGAGGAGCATGCATGTGCAAGCACACCTGCTGCACGGCGTACTGGAGCTCCGGTCGCGTGAGCGTCAAGTACTGAAGAGCACCGACGATGGAGCGGTAGAACGGCGCGTCGGACGCCAGCGACCCATCACTGGCGGAGAGCTTGGCCTTCGTGTCGACATGAGTAGGCGCAGGGTTGCAGTTAAGCATCCCTGCACGCTCGAGAAGCTCATGGGCATACTTCCGCTGATGGAGGAAGAACCCGTCCGCACGTCGGACAACCTCGATGCCGAGGAAGTAGTGGAGCGGGCCAAGATCCTTCAACGCGAACTCAGCGCGAAGACGGTCGGTGAGCTGTCGAAGAAGACCAGCGGTGGAGGCCGTCAGGATGATGTCGTCGACATACAACAGCAGGTATGCCATGTCGTTGCCGGTCCGATAGACGAACAGCGACGCATCGGAGCGCATGGAGCGGAAGCCAAGCTGATGCAGGAAGCCGGCGATGCGCTGGTACCAGGCGCGGGGCGCCTACTACAGTCCATACAGGGACCGAGAGAGCAAGCACACGTCATCGGGGAGCTCGGTGTCGACGAAGCCGATGGGCTGCTGACAGTACACCTGTTCCTGCAGATGGCCATGAAGGAAGGCGTTGGAGACGTCCATCTGATGCACTGGCCACGCACGAGACGCGGCGAGGTGCAACATTGTGCGGATCGTGCCCGGTTTGACAACCGGGGCAAACGTATCCGTGAAGTCGACGCCAGCGTGATGGCGTGTATTTCACACGTTCGTTGGGCAACCCCAAGAGGAAGGTATGATGAGCACAGCAGCAAGTTTTCCCTCAGAAAGAAACCAAGGTTTATCGAACCAGGAGGAGCCAAGAAGCACGTTGAAGGTTGATGGCGGCGGGATGTAGTGCGGCGCAACACCGGAGATTCGGCGCCAACGTGGAACCTGCACAACACAACCAAAGTACTTTGCCCCAACGAAACAGTGAGGTTGTCAATCTCACCGGCTTGCTGTAACAAAGGATTAACCGTATTGTGTGGAAGATGATTGTTTGCGGAGAAAACGAGTAAAAACAAGTATTGCGATAGATTGTATTTCGAGTAAAGAGAATTGGACCGGGGTCCACGGTTCACTAGAGGTGTCTCTCCCATAAGACGAACGGCATGTTGGGTGAACAAATTACGGTTGGGCAATTGACAAATAAAGAGAGCATGACAATGCACATACATATCATGATGAGTATAGTGAGATTTAATTGGGCATTACGACAAAGTACATAGACCGCCATCCAACTGCATCTATGCCTAAAAAGTCCACCTTCGAGGTTATCATCCGAACCCCCTCCGGTATTAAGTTGCAAAGCAACGAGACAATTGCATTAAGTATGGTGCGTAATGTAACTAGTGACTACATCCTTGAACATAGCACTAATGTTTTATCCCTAGTGGCAACAGCACAACACAACCTTAGAACTTTACGTCACTTGTCCCGGTGTCAATGCGGGCATGAACCCACTATCGAGCATAAGTACTCCCTCTTGGAGTTAAAAGCATCTACTTGGCCGGAGCATCTACTAGTAACGGAGAGCATGCAAGATCATAAATAACACATAAGCATAACTTTGATAATCAACATAACAAGTATTCTCTATTCATCGGATCCCAACAAACGCAACATATAGAATTACATATAGATGATCTTGATCATGATAGGCAGCTCACAAGATCCGACAATGATAGCACAATGGGGAGAAGACAACCATCTAGCTACTGCTATGGACCCATAGTCCAGGGGTAGACTACTCACTCATCACTCCGGAGGCGACCATGGCGGTGTAGAGTCCTCCGGGAGATGATTCCCCTCTCCGGCGGGGTGCCGGAGGCGATCTCCGAGGATCCCCGAGATGGGATCGGCGGCGACGGCGTCTCGGTAAGGTTTTCCGTATCGTGGCTCTCGGTGCTGGAGGTTTCGTCACGGAGGCTTTAAGTAGGCGGAAGGGCAAGTCGAGAGGGGCACGGGGGCCCCGGATGACAGGGCGGCGCGGCCAAGGGGGGCCGCGCCGCCCTAGGGTTTGGCTCCCCGTGGCCCCACTTCGTTTCGTCTTCGGACTTCGGAAGCTTCGTGAGAAAATAGGCCTCTGGGCTTTTATTTCGTCCAATTCCGAGAATATTTCTTTACTAGGATTTACTGAAACCAAAAACAGCGAAAACGACAAGCGGCACTTCGGCATCTTGTTAATAGGTTAGTTCCGGAAAATGCACGAATATGACATAAAGTGTGCATAAAACATGTAGATAACATCAATAATGTGGCATGGAACACAAGAAATTATCGATACGTTGGAGACGTATCGGCATCCCCAAGCTTAGTTCTGCTCGTCCCGAGCAGGTAAAACGATAACAAAGATAATTTACTGGAGTGACATGCCATCATAATCTTGATCATACTATTTGTAAAGCATATGTAGAGAATGCAGCGATCAAAACAATGTGTATGACATGAGTAAACAAGTGAATCATAAAGCAAAGACTTTTCATGAATAGCACTTCAAGACAAGCATCAATAAGTCTTGCATAAGAGTTAACTCATAAAGCAATAATTCAAAGTAAAGGTATTGAAGCAACACAAAAGAAGATTAAGTTTCAGCGGTTGCTTTCAACTTGTAACATGTATATCTCATGGATATTGTCAACATAGAGTAATATAATAAGTGCAATAAGCAAGTATGTAGGAATCAATGCACAGTTCACACAAGTGTTTGCTTCTTGAGGTGGAGAGAAATAGGTGAAGCTGACTCAACATTGAAAGTAAAAGAATGGTCCTCATAGAGGAAAAGCATCGATTGCTATATTTGTGCTAGAGCTTTGATTTTGAAAACATGAAACAATTTTGTCAACGGTAGTAATAAAGCATATGCATCATGTAAATTATATCTTATAAGTTGCAAGCCTCATGCATAGTGTACCAATAGTGCCCGCACCTTGTCCTAATTAGCTTGGACTACCGGATTATCACCGCAATACATATGCTTTAACCAAGTTTCACAAAGGGGTACCTCTATGCCGCTGTACAAAGGTCTAAGGAGAAAGCTCGCATTTGGATTTCTCGCTTTTGATTATTCTCAACTTAGACATCCATACCGGGACAACATAGACAACGAGATAATGGACTCCTCTTTTAATGCTTTAAGCATTTGACAACAATTAATTCTTTTCTCATTAGAGATTTGAGGATATTTGTCCAAAACTGAAACTTCCACCATGAATCATGGCTTTAGTTAGCGGCCCAATGTTCTTCTCTCACAATATGCATGCTCAAACCATTCAACTCGGTGTAGATCGCCCTTACTTCGGACAAGACGAACATGCATAGCAACTCACATGAAATTCAACAATGAGTTGATGGCGTTCCCCGGTAAACATGGTTATCGCACAACAAGCAACTTAATAAGAGATAAAGTGCATAATTACATATTCAATACCACAATAGTTTTTAAGCTATTTGTCCCATGAGCTATATATTGCAAAGGTGAATGATGGAATTTTAAAGGTAGCACTCAAGCAATTTACTTTGGAATGGCGGGAAAATACCATGTAGTATAGGTAGGTATGGTGGACACAAATGGCATAGTGGTTGGCTCAAGTATTTTGGATGCATGAGAAGTATTCCCTCTCGATACAAGGTTTAGGCTAGCAAGGCTTATTTGAAACAAACACAAGGATGAACCGGTGCAACAAAACTCACATAAAAGACATATTGTAAACATTATAAGACTCTACACCGTCTTCCTTGTTGTTCAAACTCAAAACTAGAAATTATCTAGACCTCAGAGAAACCAAATATGCAAACCAAATTTTAGCATGCTCTATGTATTTCTTCATTAATGGGTGCAAAGCATATGATGCAAGAGCTTAAACATGAGCACAACAATTGCCAAGTATCACATTACCCAAGACATTTATAGCAATTACTACATGTATCATTTTCCAATTCCAACCATATAACAATTTAACGAAGGAGAAACTTCGCCATGAATACTATGAGTAGAAACCAAGGACATATTTGTCCATATGCTACAGCGGAGCGTGTATCTCTCCCATAAAGTGAATGCTAGGATCCATTTTATTCAAACAAAACAAAAACAAAAACAAACCGACGCTCCAAGAAAAAGCACATAAGATGTGGCCGAATAAAAATATAGTTTCGGGGGAGGAACACTGATAATTTGTTGATGAAGAAGGGGATGCCTTGGGCATCCCCAAGCTTAGACGCTTGAGTCTTCTTGATATATGCAGGGGTGAACCACCGGGTGCATCCCCAAGCTTAGAGCTTTCACTCTCCTTGATCATGTTGCATCATACTCCTCTCTTGATCCTTGAAAACTTCCTCCACACCAAACTCGAAACAACTCATTAGAGGGTTAGTGCACAATATAAATTGACATATTCAGAGGTGACACAATCATTCTTAACACTTCTGGACATTGCATAATGCTACTGGACATTAGTGGATCAAAGAAATTCATCCAACATAGCGAAAGAGGCAATGCGAAATAAAAGGCAGAATCTGTCAAAACAGAACAGTTCGTATTGACGAATTTTAAAATGGCACCAGACTTGCTCAAACGAAAATGCTCAAATTGAATGAAAGTTGCGTACATATCTGAGGATCATGCTCGTAAATTGGCGTAATTTTCTGAGCTACCTACAGGGAGGTGGACCCAGATTCGTGACAGCAAAGAAATCTGGAACTGCGCAGTAATCCAAATCTAGTACTTACTTTTCTATCAACGGCTTAACTTGGCACAACAAAACTCAAAACTAAGATAAGGAGAGGTTGCTACAGTAGTAAACAACTTCCAAGACACAAAATAAAAACAAAGTACTGTAGGTAAAAACATGGGTTGTCTCCCATAAGCGCTTTTCTTTAACGCCTTTCAGCTAGGCGCAGAAAGTGTGTATCAAGTAACATCGAGAGATGAAGCATCAACATCATAATTTGTTCTAATAATAGAATCATAAGGTACCTTTATTCTCTTTCTAGGGAAGTGTTCCATACCTTTCTTGAGAGGAAATTGATATTTTATATTACCTTCCCTCATATCAATAATAGCACCAACGAGTTCGAAGAAAAGGTCTTCCCAATATAATTGGACAAGATGCATTGCATTCAATATCCAAGACAACAAAATCAACGGGAACAAGATTATTGTTAACGGTAATGCGAACATTATCAACTTTACCCAAAGGTTTCTTTGTAGAATGATCAGCAAGATTAACATCCAAATAACAATTTTTCGGCGGTGGCAAGTCAAGCATATTATAAATTTTCTTAGGCATAACGAAATACTTGCACCAAGATCACATAAAGCATTACAATCAAAATCTTTAACCTTCATCTTAATGATGGGCTCCCAACCATCTTCTAGCTTTTTAGGAATAGAGGCTTCGCGCTCTAGTTTCTCTTCTCTAGCTTTTATGAGAGCATTTGTAATATGATGCGTGAAAGCCAAATTTATAGCACTAGCATTAGGACTTTTAGCAAGTTTTTGCAAGAACTTTATAACTTCAGAGATGTGGCAATCATCAAAATTCAAACCATTATAATCTAAAGCAATGGGATCATCATCCCCAATGTTGGAAAAAATTTCAGCGGCTTTATCATAGGCGGTTTCGACGGTTTTAGCGGTTTCGGGCGGTTTTCGCGCTTTGCATTAGAAGTGGAAACATTGCTAACACCAATTCTTTTATTAGTATGAGTAGGAGGTGCAGCAACATGTGTAGCATTAGCATTACTAGTGGTGGTAATAGTCCAAACTTTAGCTATATTCTTCTCTTTAGCTAGTTTTTCATTTTCTTCTCTATCCCACCTAGCACGCAGTTCAGCCATTAATCTTATATTCTCATTAATTCTAACTTGGATGGCATTTGCTGTAGTAGTAATTTTATCATCTAAATCCTCAGGTTTAGCAGCCATTTTATTGATTAAAGAAGATTGTGATGCGAGACATGTATGAGATTTGGGTTTCGGCACTAGCAAGTTTAGTTTGCAACCCGAGATTTCCCTATTCAGATTTTCAAGTTGATTTCCTATATTCTTCAACAAGATAGATTGCTCATTCATAATTTTAGTAAACAATTTATTTTGCTCATATTGTGATTGCATAAAACTCTTGGTGGATCTTTCAATTTCTAACATCTTTTCTTCATTAGGTGAAGCATACCTACCATAAGAGTTACCATTAGCGAGTATGGCCTAGAATCATTGTGATTGTTATTTTTAATGAAATTCACATCAACATATTCTTTTTGAGCAACTAATGACGCTAACGGAACATTATTAGAATTAACATTAGGCCTACCGTTCACAAGCATAGACATAATAGCATCAATCTTATCACTCAGGGAAGAGGATTCCTCAACAGAATTTACCTTCTTACCTTGTGGAGCTCTTTCCGTGTGCCATTCAGAGTAGTTGATCATCATATTATCAAGAAGCTTTGTTGCTTCACCAAGAGTGATGGACATAAAGGTACCTCCAGCAGCTGAATCCAATAAATTCCGCGAAGAAAAATTTAGTCCTGCATAGAAGGTTTGGATGATCATCCAAGTAGTCGGTCCATGGGTTGGGCAATTTTTAACCAGAGATTTCATTCTTTCCCAAGCTTGAGCAACATGTTCAGTATCTAATTGTTTAAAATTCATTATGCTACTCCTCAAAGATATAATTTTAGCAGGGGGATAATATCTACCAATAAAAGCATCCTTGCATTTAGTCCATGAATCAATACTATTCTTAGGCGAGAGATAGCAACCAATCTTTAGCTCTTCCTCTTAATGAGAAAGGGAACAATTTTAGTTTAATAATATCACCATCTACATCTTTATATTTTTGCATTTCGCATAGTTCAACAAAATTATTAAGATGGGCAGCGAGCATCATCGGAACTAATTCCGGAAAATTGATCTTTCATAACAAGATTCGATAAAGCGAGGTTTAATTTCAAAGAATTCTGCTGTAGTAGCGAGGTGGAGCAATAGGTGTGCATAAGAAATCATTATTATTTGTGGTTGTGAAGTCACACAACTTAGTATTTTCAGCGTTGGCCATTTTAGCAATAGTAAATAAAGCAAACTAGATAAAGTAAATGCAAGTAAACTAATTTTTTTGTGTTTTCAATATAGCAAACAAGATAGCAAATAAAGTAAAACTAGCAACTAATTTTTTTGTATTTTGATTTAGTGCAGCAAACAAAGTAGTAAATAAAATAAAGCAAGACAAAAACAAAGTAAAGAGATTGAGAAGTGGAGACTCCCCTTGCGGCGTGTCTTGATCTCCCCGGCAACGGCGCCGGAAAATATGCTTGATGGCGTGTATTTCACACGTTCGTTGGGCAACCCCAAGAGGAAGGTATGATGAGCACAGCAGCAAGTTTTCCCTCGAGAAAGAAACCAAGGTTTATCGAACCGGGAGGAGCCAAGAAGCACGTTGAAGGTTGATGGCGGCGGGATGTAGTGCGGCGCAACACCGGAGATTCGGCGCCAACGTGGAACCTGCACAACACAACCAAAGTACTTTGCCCCAACGAAACGGTGAGGTTGTCAATCTCACCGGCTTGCTGTAACAAAGGATTAACCGTATTGTGTGGAAGATGATTGTTTGCGAGAGAAAACGAGTAAAAACAAGTATTGCGGTAGATTGTATTTCGGTAAAGAGAATTGGACCGGGGTCCACGAGTTCACTAGAGGTGTCTCTCCCATAAGACGAACAGCATGTTGGGTGAACAAATTACGGTTGGGCAATTGACAAATAAAGAGAGCATGACAATGCACATACATATCATGATGAGTATAGTGAGATTTAATTGGGCATTACGACAAAGTACATAGACCGCCATCCAAGCTGCATCTATGCCTAAAAAGTCCACCTTCGAGGTTATCATCCGAACCCCCTCCGGTATTAAGTTGCAAAGCAACGAGACAATTGCATTAAGTATGGTGCGTAATGTAACTAGTGACTACATCCTTGAACATAGCACTAATGTTTTATCCCTAGTGGCAACGGCACAACACAACCTTAGAACTTTACATCACTTTGTCCCGGTGTCAATGCGGGCATGAACCCACTATCGAGCATAAGTACTCCCTCTTGGAGTTAAAAGCATCTACTTGGCCAGAGCATCTACTAGTAACGGAGAGCATGCAAGATCATAAATAACACATAAGCATAACTTTGATAATCAACATAACAAGTATTCTCTATTCATCGGATCCCAACAAACGCAACATATAGAATTACATATAGATGATCTTGATCATGATAGGCAGCTCACAAGATCCGACAATGATAGCACAATGGGGAGAAGACAACCATCTAGCTACTGCTATGGACCCATAGTCCGGGGGTAGACTACTCACTCATCACTCCGGAGGCGACCATGGCGGTGTAGAGTCCTCCGGGAGATGATTCCCCTCTCCGGCGGGGTGCGGAGGCGATCTCCGGGATCCCCGAGATGGGATCGGCGGCGACGGCGTCTCGGTAAGGTTTTCCGTATCGTGGCTCTCGGTGCTGGAGGTTTCGTCACGGAGGCTTTAAGTAGGCGGAAGGGCAAGTCGAGAGGGGGCACGGGGGCCCCGGATGACGGGCGGCGCGGCCAAGGGGGGCCGCGCCGCCCTAGGGTTTGGCTCCCCGTGGCCCCACTTCGTTTCGTCTTCGGACTTACGGAAGCTTCGTGAGAAAATAGGCCTTTGGGCTTTTATTTCGTCCAATTCCGAGAATATTTCTTTACTAGGATTTACGAAACCAAAAACAGCAGAAAACAACAAGCGGCACTTCGGCATCTTGTTAATAGGTTAGTTCCAGAAAATGCACGAATATGACATAAAGTGTGCATAAAACATGTAGATAACATCAATAATGTGGCATGGAACACAAGAAATTATCGATACGTTGGAGACGTATCACAGCGCGCTGCCGAAAACCGCGCACAACCCAGCGCGCCTTGTAGCGCTCGAGAGTACCGTCGGAGCCGAGATTGTGCTTGAAGACCCATTTGCCGGTGATGACGTTGGCGCGAGGGGGCCGGGGAACGAGCTCCCAGGTCCTATTGCGCTGCAGCGCGTCGTACTCCTCCTGCATGGCGGCGCGCCAATGCGGGTCGCGCAAGGCAGCGCGAGCCGAGGTGGGCACCGGCGAAGGAGCGGTTGCCGGGCCGGTTGCGGAGCCGGTCAGACCGGGCGGCAGGCCGGGTCGGCCGGCCGGGGGCCCGGTCTGGCCGGGCGGTAGGCCCGGCGTAGAACCGGACAGCGCGCCGGGCGGCGAGCCGGGGCGGCCGGCCGGAGGCCGGTCCGGACCGGGCGGCGAGCCGGCGGAGGTCCGGGCGGAGAACCGGGCGGCGCGCCGGCGGGAGGCCGGGGTGGGCCGGCGGGAGGGCGGTCGGACCGGGTGCTTGGGCCGGGTCGGCTGGTGAAAGGGGCGCCGCCGTCGTGCGGCAAGATGCTGTTGCCGCTGGCCCAGAAGGCAGACGCGGTAGACGGAGACGCCGCGTAGACATACTGGTCGGCGGGGTAGCGTGTAGACGGCCGCCGCACGCCGGCGCGGGTGAGTAGGGCCGGCTGCTCATGTATATATAGGCGGACACATGTACAATTACAGGTACAACCCTAAGAAAACACGGGACCTATGCCTATACAATATGTTACTCAACAGTTATCCTTCTCCTCTGATTGGCCACACCATGTATTCATGCCACCTTCTCTGATATCCTTCTTTGTAGAACGTTGTATGACCTTAACCTCTTTTTTGAGCCGGTGTGTTTTGCATCTTAAGTTGATTTTCTTTGATCCTGAGTTGTATGTAATTCACCAAGAGCTTCACACTCAGTTTTACAATCCAGCTTGCCATATTCCCCCATCATATCTTCTTCTAGGTGCCTAACATCTGATTCTATGTTTGCACTCCATCCTTTGGTGGTTGTCCTTAATGTCCTTACTTTCTCCTGCCATCTATGAAAACAGTTCTGTCCTTAGCAGGGGAATTTCAGATTTTGGTCACTTTTTTTTTCGATAAAGGGAATATATTAATATCGAGAGATACCAATTACACCCAGCCTCTGCAATAACGCACCACCCTAATGGCACTACGGATGCACACAACCAAAAAAAGGAAAAGAAAACTAAGAAACAAAAGTCCCGCTACAGTGTCTCGGACCTAACAACAACAATACATCCACCACCATGACAACACCTGAATTGCAGACTCTCCAAAAAACGACGCCTCCAAGAAGGGAACAGTGCTCCAACACCGTCGTCGCCCGATCAAAAGATCTTAGGTTTTCACCCTGAAGATAGTCCCCACTCTCAAAACAATGCCTCCACCAAGGTCACTGCCAGGCACAACCAGTTAAGGCTAGATCTTGGGTTTTCACCCTGAAAGGTAGGACTCTGCGCTTCACATGTGTTTTCGCCCCCACTTTCATACCGCTGATGTGAAGCCTAGACACCAAGCAAGCCCCTCAACAGCGCAGAGACTTGAACCTCCCTTAGTTAGTCCTCCCCTCCGGCCTTCATGAAATTCTCTTCTTCCGACTTTCATCATGGATCCATAGTCACTTGATGTCAACACAGAAAAAGAGCTTCACGCCGCTCCCTCCAGAACCAAACGGTCGGAATAAAAGCATGGGTGCGCGCGACCGAATACCACCCGATCCGGCGAACTCCGGACATAAGATGCACTGTTCCATTCGCCGGCGGAGCCTTCCGGAACTCATCACTCCGGCTCGATGAAGAAGATCAACCTCCAGAAGGTCTTCGTCTTGGCGCGTGAGAAACCCTAGGACCACCGCCATTACACAGGCCGAGCCCCCACGCAAACGGCCATCCTCGCCGCCTGTCACACCGAAGATCCGGCAAGACGGACGACCCTGGGGTGCGGGAACCAGCAGGCTACACAGCCGCGATCAGCCCTGGTCGCACCGCCACCGGCTGCACTGAGGCCACCGCCGCCGTAGCGCCTTCTCCGCAACCCTTCGCCGATCGATCCACCGCCCTACGCCCCTCCGCACCGCCATAGGACGGCGGGCCTAGGTGGGGGACCTAGACCCGCAGCGAAGCCACCGCCATCAGCAAGTAGCGCCGCCGCCGCCAGGCTGGGGACGCCGCCCCAACCTCTGCCAACGCCGAGATCCGCCGATGCCGCCCCAGCCGCACCGAAGAGCCGCCGCCGCTCCTCCACCCGAGCACCTTCGGCGCCAGGGCCGCCGCCACCGCGGCAGATGCCGGCGGCAGCGGCGGGAGGGAGCCTGCTCGAGGGGAGGGGGGTGTGGTGGTTGGGCTTGGTCCCCCGGCGGCTCCCTGGGGAGCGCCACGGGAGGGAGACTAGGAATATTTGGTACCCAGATTTTGGTCACTAGTTCTCTGAAATCCTCTCTATGAAGCCACCTCATTTTAGATCTATACTCTAGCTAGCAGATTTAGAGAGTTGGATCTATAACAGAGTCCCACGACATAGGTGTATGATCACTGCCCTTCCGGCCCGACATAGGTGTATGATCACTGCCCTTCCGGCTGTGAAATGGAATGCAATGCAGATAAAAAGAAGAAACGAACAACAATGATCCATGTCTAATCTAAGGAGGCAACAGATGAAGGAATCCATGCAAGCGTAAGAACGTAATTGCATGTACTATCATCTTCATACAAATCTTGTCTCTGCTTTTGTTAGTTGGACATTTTTGGGACCAGAGCCGCAACTTTTGCCACTCCAAGAAACTCTCCTGCACGAGCTCTGTAGAAATATGCTACACATCCTTTCGATCTGCCGTATGTTCCACACTTCGCACTTTATAGCTGAGTTACATGGACACATGGACGTGGACTTCAAAAGGCCAACTGCATGAGGTGTCAAGGTTTTGACTTGGGCAAAATGGCGTGTCATTCGCTAAACCAGTTTTAGTAATCAGGATTATCGTAGATGGTTGGGTTGTCACAGGTTTGGGCCATTGATAGAAACATCACCTGCATGAACGGTCCCTCCTTCCACAGATCCGTGCAGATTTTTCAGTAATGGAAACTACCTAACCTGCAGGCAATGCCAAAGCACATCAACTAAGCCAGCACCTCGTGATTATTAAGATTAGATAGTAGATGGCACTCCACATGAATAAATTATTTAGCATGCATGCAAATCAAAGGACAAGTACACATGTCATGGTTCATCCAGATGGCGCTGCCGATTAAATGTGTGCCATAAGGCATGAGCCATGTCTCAGTCCCGGCCCTCACGCATTCATGGATCGCTGTCGCTGATACTGCACCTACTCAGAGCATCCCCACTCGTTGGCGCTCCCCACGCCCAAATCCGGTTTGGCGTGGGGAGTAGTAGTTTCCCAGCCGCGTGCCCAGGCGAAGTCGACGATGCGAATTTAAAAAATGGAAACTTGACAAACTACGGCTAAAAACGGGTGAATATAGACTAAATTTAATGATATTTATTATATTACGGGCGGAGTTCATACATAGAGGCCGAGTCGACTATATTTCGAAATCGGCTAGGGGAATTCAAACGCTAATTTTAAAACACGGCGCTCTACATGCCGAAATGGCGGTAGAACACCGTGTAGTCGCCGCCGTCGTCGTCGGAGCCGTCGTCGTTGGCCTTCGGCCGCGCGGCCTGGCTCGCCGCTGCCCGGCCGGCGTCTCCCCGCCTCGGGAAGGCTTGTACCCGGTCGTCGTCGGAGGACTCGAGGTCGACGACGGGGACGAGCGACGCCGGATGGAGGTGTCGCGAGGACGGCGGTACCGCGCGACATCGTCGTTGGCGGTTGGACCGGCGCGGGCGGCGAGTTGGCGTGCGGCGGCCGGGTCCAGCGGCCGCCGCCGCCGCTCCGCCTCCTCGCGCTCCCGGTCGCGCCGGCCCAGATCCGGCGCGGCGTCGTCCGCGCGCTTCTCCTCCTCCATGTCGTGCGGCGACCCGGCGATCGCCTCCGCCATCGCGGCGTCCTCCCGCGCGCTTCGCCTCCTCCTCGACGAGCGCGGCTTGCGGCGGCCTCTTTCTTCGTCTTCTTCGGCCGCTCGCGGCGCGGAAGGCTGTTCGCGGATGACGAGGGCGCCGCTGCTGCGCCCTCGGTCGTCGGCGGAGACGCCGGCTCCTTCTTGACGCGCACCGGCGTCGAAGGCGACGTCGCCTCCTCCTCTTCACCGGCGCCAAGGATGACCTTGACGCCGATCCGGAAGACGACGAGCCGGCAGCCATGCGCCGTGGCTGCCGGACGCTTCCCCGAGGGCGGCTCGCCGATGCCCTCGATGCCGATGGAGGGGCATCGTGAGCACCGGGAAGTTGCCGCCCTCGATGTGCGCGAGGACGTTCGCCGGCGTCCTTCCGGCGCGCTCCACCACCGTCGGCGGCCCGCGGCGTTGTTGCGCGCAGGCGGAGGCGGCGGGCCGTCATAGGCCGCCAGCTCCCGCTCCCACCGCCGGAGGAAGTAGGAGTTCCACCGCGTGTAGTTCTCGGGGTGGTGGCGCGGGTCGGCGCGCTCCTCGTCGGTCATGGTCATCCTCGCCTCCTCGATGGCGACGTCGAGGGCCTAGCCCCGCGGCGGCGGCGGGATTGGAACGCCGCCGACACTTAGCCGCCGGCCGCCTCCGGGAGGCCTCGTGTCCGGCGGGCAGGGGTACCCGCCCGGTGGAGGAGGTGCCCCTCCCACGCGTGGGAGCGACCGGCGGGGAAGCCGTTGTTGGCTGCGCCGTCGTCGTCGTAGAACGCCATCTTGAGAGTGGAGGGAGAGTGGAGGGAGAGTGGAGCACGGGGTACGCCTCGCGGCGAGCGTGACCGGCGTATATAGGCGTGGGCTGGCGCGGGGATTAAATGCCGCGTGGATTGCGACGCGTCCGCGGCAAGCCGGCCGGCGGCAGCCTTTAGTGCGCGCGGAAGACGATGCGTGCGCGGAAGACGACGACATTAACTCGCCGCGTGGCCGGCGAATGCGGACCGGCGGCAGGCTTTTACGGCGCGCGGAAGACGATGCGATGAGGACGACGATCGGTTTCTCTCGCCGACAAGTTGGGGCCACCGGACGCGCGGAAGTTTCCTCGCTGTTTCGCGCGCTTTCGTTTCGTCCGGAGTCCCCGAGCGCTCCCCGGGGGGCCGGGGATGGCGTGGGATCGCCGGATGAATTTAGGCCCAAATCCGGACGAAAACGAGGAACCGGGGGCGCGACTGGGCCGAATTACGCCGTTCGGATGGAAAAAAACGCTCGCCGGGGCCTGTTCGGGGGACGAGTGGAGATGCTCTCAGCTTCAGAGTCACACTGATGATCCATGCCATGCCTGCTTGCAGAAACTAATCAACTATGACTCTTAGATGCAGTTGTAGGTACATGCCAATTTGTCATTGTTAGACATAGACATCACTGAAACTAAAGTAGGAGCTCCTCATCTCTCCCGTACTAATCCAGGTGATCAGATAACTACTGCTGCAACTACTGACTCACTCTACAACATAACTACTGTGCTGTTAACACTAACTAATAAGTCCACTGCAAGGCCAAATTTTGCAGTGAAGTGCACATGCTGGTACCAAAAAATTACATGGCTTGTCTTGCAAATTTTGCAAAGCTGTTTGTTACTTTGAAAGAACACAAGAGCCCCCACATGATCACCTTCCCTGCAAATTGTTCTAAAAATCTAGGGTACATACATGTCAACATTTCATCTTCAACCATCCCTTCTTAGACTACCAGAAAAGAATCTTATGCTTAAATCCTAGACAAAGGCAACCGAAGCAGCCTAGAACCTAGTACATACCTAGCTACAAATCCTCCCCAATAATGGCATGGGATTAGCACCAAACCACACTCGTCGCGGAGATCATGAGCACTTAATTTGTTGGCAATGTTAGAACAGGTTAGCAAGGACGCAGTTGCCATTCTTGCAGCGCCAGCGCATTCTTGTTGCCTCCATCACCACCTGTCTACTCTGAATTAGCAGAAACATACCCATCACTGACACAGTGTTGGTTTTGACACTGATGTGTTCTAACTACACATATCAGGGCAGGGAATCATTGCCACATATCACTAGCTGATACGAAGTTACCTATTATGTAGTCCAACACCTATCTATCAAACTGAAGTAATATTGATGGCTGGTTTAGATAGACTAGAACGTTACTAGTTCAAGAGTCAAATATCTAGTGGAGTGCTACAAGTCAATGGGAGCGATCAAGTTCCACTGGAGGTCTATGACAGTATGATGATACATGTGGTGAGTGCTCTGACCAAATATGGTACTTTCCAATCAAATCTCTTAATAACTGCCTGAATAGCAGCTGGTGGTTTTCTGTCCATTTATGCACTTCTGAATAATCCAAGCAGCCCATGCCAGTTACTGAATTCTGATTTTTGCTTCTATTTCTACCTAACTGAAAGACATGATGTAACCCGACAATGCTTGGCTTTTAGTTGATGTGTTTAGCTAGGCATACTGTTGGCTGACTAATCCACGATGCAATCATATTCTCCAGGAATAGCCTATTGATTCTGGCTAAAGTATACTGCATGTGTGATGTTGGTCTATGAATCTTTTCTGCACCTTCCACACAAATTTGACTGAAAAACAGAGAAAAACGCATGAAGGAAAAACATAAATGATGACTTGTGGTGTGCACCCTGGTTTCAAATCTTCAAGAGCTGGATGGACGGAAACACTAACTAAAGGTGATTAAAGTGGATAAAGGAAGCATGCTGCCACTTCTTTCTAGTTGAACACCTGTATCACACTATCACACCACATGAAGCCACACTTTCAGCAATGAGAATATAGCACCTTCAAGTCTTTCACTGCAGATAGAAGAGAAAAATTCCATTCTTTGGAGTTGGACCTGGAAAGGCCTGGAGATCTTTGCCAGCATCAGAAAAGTCGGTGATGGCACTGCTTGCATTGTTCTTCCTGCTCCTTCGTTGTTCTAAAGCAGTATGAACAAACGTGTGACCGGAGGACAGCTCAAAAAGACTAGAGAAGACTTGGCACAATTGCAAAGAATAATTTGCATTAATCATGAACTAATTGAAGCTGGTGGCATGCTGCTGAAAGGGGTCAATGTTTTCTCTAATAACAAAGAAAGAGAAAAAAGGTTCAACAATATGCTTGACAGAACTTGCAAGGAATTTGTATTACATAGTACAGAGTATAAAGTGAAAAATTTCACAGTCAGTATGGAGGTTCTCTTCTGATAATGTTCTCTCCATTCCACTTGTTCTGATGGATGAGTACACAAATATATTCTACAAACAGATCACCAAATAAGCAGCTGCCTCTCTCTTAGTTTCTTACATAGATTAATATACTCCTAAGAAAATTTATTAATATACATAGAGTAGAATCAATTCGGCAGAAAAGAAACAACCACAAACGCTACACTGAATTTTATTTTCTTGCTATTGCAGCAAGATCATCTCCCACAACAATTGCAGCATACAAAGTCACATAGTATAAATAGAAATAGTAAAAAGAAAATATATTGATCTCAAGTTCTGAATTCCTCAGCATGTTCATGTATATACATCCAATCTTACAATTGGAATGATCGAAAAAAGATCACACCGAAGAGGCTACGCTAGAACACTTGACTGCATCAGACAAGTTATCAAGAGGTACGGGGAGGCGAAGGCAAGGGGATGACCCGGGTGTTCTTCCCCACCACGATGGTGATGTACCCGCCGTCCTCCTCGCCGGCCACCGGCGACGGTGACCCCCGCGCCGCCCTCTTAGCCTCCTCTTCCAGCGCCCGCCGGTACAGCTTCTCCTCCGCGTCCTTGAGGAACTGGAGCTTGGGCGGCGGTGACTTGGCGATGGTAGGGCTCGCGGCCGGAGACTCGAACAGGGGGTTGTACGACCTCTCCATCGCCGGCGGGAGGGGCGAGGAGGCCGGCGTGAGGAACGGCGTCTCCGGGCAATGCAGCAGGTCGCCGAGGCTCCGGCTCCTCCCGCACCTGCTCCGGCCGTCGGCGGACTCGAGGTCCTCCTTGGTCTCCTCCTTGATGGTGAAGAGCAGCCGCGACGGGCCGACGAGGCTGCCCAGCCGCATGAGCTGCCCCTCGACCGTGTCGTCGCCGTCGTCGTCGTCGTCGTCGTCATGCTCGTCGACGGCCTCGGCGTCGCCGGCGCGCGGCTCCTGCGCGTAGGTGGTGGACGCGAGCGCCGGCGTCTTCTTAAAGCAGAAGAGCTGGAGCAGCTCACGCGAGGAGGACGAAGGCGAGGAGGCCGCGTCGGAGATGGCGGCGGCGCGGCGGCGCTGGCGGCGCTTGTGCACGAGGAGGTAGTAGAGCTCGGCGGCGAGCGCGAGGAGGAGGAGCGCCGACACCACCGTGAGCCCGACGCCTAGCCTGCTCAAAGGTCGCATCTTTCCTTTCCTGCCTTCCTAATGCTCTCCCCTGCTTCCTTGCTTCCACAGCAAACTAGCTCGGATTCACCATCAGAGGGAAGCCAAGCAAGGCATCAACACAGAAGCAGAAGATGCCTTTTAAATGTATAACAGACACTCCTCCCACTCAAAAGGTCAGATGAACAGTAGGGAAGTTGAATCTGCAACGAAGTTCAGATCGATGCAGAGAAGAACAGGGCAAACTGTCACCAAGAACAGAACCAACAACCAGCGGAACAGAGGAACCTGCCGCCAGGAACAGTGAGAAGTTGGAGGCAAGGAATCAATCAACACAAGGAGAGAAGAAGAAGAAGAAGGTGAGCAACAGTGGATGCAATCAGAGAAGAGGGAAGGAGAAGGAGGCTCTGTCAAGCTCCAGGAAGGAAGAGAGGACCAGAGAGAGAGCAGGCAGCAAAACAAAATGCTGCAGCAGTGCAGTGAATCTCTTTACAGAATTGTGCGTGCGGCGATGATAAGGAGGAGGAAAAGGGCTCTGTGTCCAAAGGATGCCTTCACATCACATGGGGGAGGTGGAGCTCTCTCTCCCTGTGTGTGTGTGTGAGTGAGAGACTCTTCTGTTCTTTTGCTTCACCAAAAACAAAGCGAGATTGTCTTCTAGAGGCACTGAGAGAGACCTTAAATTAAAGAGGGGCTGAACAGAGATTGGATTAGGGGTGGGGTGACGATGCTCAGCAGCTTAGGTGACCTAATTAGGGTTAAGGAATCCAATCTATTCTACTCCCTCCGTTCTTTTTTAATTGACTCAAATTTAGTACAAAGTTGTACTAAATCTGAGTCAATTAAAAGAGAACGGAGGGAGTAGTAGAAAAACTGATTTATTGGGGTTGTTTTCTGACCTTGTTGGTGGCCTTTGTTTGGAGATTTTGATCGTTGGGGCGGTCCACTGGGCTCCAAAGATTCTCACCAATAATAAACATAACTGACGACAATATTGACTTGGCATATACTTTTGTGGAGGGTTAAGAGCTAAACTATTTTTAACTCACCGATGTTGTTTAGCTGATGATACCTCTTACTTTTCCGTTACAGTTATTCAGATATCACTAAAGTGCCCACTGTTTCAGTTCGATGTACGTACACACAAACACAGGAACACATGATCCAACTTTTCACTCTCTCTCTCTGCCTTTTAGAGCTTAACTAAAGCTTTAATCACCTCGAGACAAGGGCTATGATGTGTACAAGTATACTTAAACACATGCTAGTAGACATAATACATTGCACTTACATGATTGGTACTAGGCAGGCTCAATCCATTGCACTGCAGACCGGGCCCTTCTGATCAGGCCATGTACGAGATATTTGAGATCATACTACATATATATACTTGGTTGATAAAAAGTTTGAGAGCACAGCAAAAATACTTTGGAGATGAATATTGTGGCTAGTAGGTGACAGTAGGAGTCCTTGTCTGGTCCTTGCCTAAGAGTCCTGTACATACCACCTTGCTTCATACACCAACTGTCCTGGGAAAAGAACAATGTTTCTTCCCCCGGTCTTGACCGTTTTCTCACCAACCGTATAAATGCAGATGTACACAAGCCATGCATACGGACAGAGGTTATGTTGAATGTTTACAACATTGTGGTCCTATGTAAGTACCATTGTGAAGTATCATACTCTTCTAGCTGGTAGGAAAATGAATATACACACACATATATGCAGGATTTATCCTACATATGTACTTACTGATAAAATTATGAACTCGTGTGGATGTACTTGTTGAAATAAAAAAAAGAGTGATTTCCACTTTTTGGTACATCGCTATGCATCCGTGACACACATTACCCTATTTACTGAAAATTCTACCAAAATACGTCCATCTTGGGGAGAAAAAAGCACACGATTTTACCCTATTTTAGAATTCTGCATGTTTTGTTACATAATACCATCATGTTTTTTAGAGATATAATACCACCATGTTAGGTTAATATGACGCGACAAAATTTGTAAAGATGAGAGGGCATCATCAACGATCATGCCCAACCTTTCTTCACCATTTGTTACATTGCTTATGGCCGTCTTGATATTTTTGAGCCTCAGTAATAAACTCACACATTTTCCAATAGACATGCATCAGAAAAGGAGGGTCCATAATTCATGGAAGGGGTATTCTAAATGAATATTCACTCAGTGGAGTAATTAGTGTAAAAAATGCATGCATAGCAAGTGAAATTAACTCGAATAAAATAATTTACCCATAAGCATTGTGAGAGTGGCACCATTTGGTTCAAAATAAAGGGTAGCTTAAATGAGTCGATAGTGCCAACTAACAAGGGTAGCTTAAATGAGTCGATACCAGCATGTTAGGTTGATACATCATGGCAAATTTTGTAAATATCAGAGAGCACCATCGACAATTATGTCGCCATTTGTTCCATTGCTTATCGCCGACTTGATAGTTTTGAGCGTCAGTTATAACCTCCCTCCTTTCTAACAGACATGAATCAGAAAAAGGATTCACAATTAATAAAGAGGTAAGCTCAATGAATATTCACTAGATGGGGTAAGTCGTATCACAAATGGATAACTATGAGGTAAAAAGTGGAATTCGTTCGAACAAAATAATTTACATGTCAGCTCCGTGAGAGTTGTATCATTTGGTTCAATAAAGGTTAGCATAAATGAGTCGATAGTGCCAACTAACAAGTGGGTGTATAGAAAACATTTAAAAGGGGCTCAATTATATCCGTTGCGCCATTAATAAAAGATCTTTTGAGTCACTGAAAGAAAAGGAAGAACAAAAATCCATCAAAAGCCAGGTTGGGTTGAAATTATTGAACCTGCATGCTTGAGAAGAAATTCATCTGTTATAAAGATATAGTAAAGTGGTGTTTAGTTTTGCCCTTTGAGATTAGACCGTTGATCTTGAGAAGCTCAATAGTGATGAATTCCAGGTGAACTGTTTCAGGTTAATATCAAATGAAACCATAACCATGATGCCACCATGCATGCCAGGGGGCACACAACTATCACGAGGCTTTCAGATTCAAAAGCTGGCTTTTACAGACCCATCATTAGGAATGAGCACTCAGGTGCATGGTGCCTATGCCCATCAATGTTTCTACCAGCTTTTATTTTGTTGCCTGACAGTGTCACTACTCAACAACTCACAAGCACTAGAGTATATATCAGAGGATAGGACCACATGAACATTAGAGCAGGCTGGATGAAGCATACAGTATATGGCTAGGTAGAGATCCATACGTTAATTCCATGATTGAATTCCCTTGATTTTAGGAGGCGAATTCCTGGTTTCCAGGTAATCAGACAGCGGAATGGATAAAACAGTCTGAACCAATTCCACACACATACTACGAAGCAAAGAAGCTGCACCCGGCCGCAACCTGTCATAATATAATGGTCGACACCCGGCCGCAACCTGAGGAGATGCGGGGCATGTGCTGTGGTTTTTTGCGTCCTTCTCCCGTTCTTGATCACCAGCCAAAATATCTATGTCCCATAAGATCTCCCTGCCATCATACATGTCAGGCAGTCGAATGCACAAACTAGCTGAACCTGCAAAAGAGAAGAATCAACGCTGCACGATCTATATGTACCAAGAATTATGGAATTGGACTCTAAGAGTGAAAGCATCTGGGTGACAGAAGATTGGAATAACCAATTCCAAACCCGATTTCATGAGTTAGAATTTGACTAAACCAATTCGTCACTGTCATCAAAGAACTATGCGGAATTTGGTCCCACGCACTCATGGTACATACATACACACATCGACACGCCAAAATGTACAAAATTGCTCCTCTATACACTAACTCGTAATTCATCGGGTCACTGAGAAAGTCATAATTCATTGTGGGAATGCTCGAGTATAAGTTAAAATACCAAAGTAAGAGCCACACCTATACAAGTATGGGGGACCCACTTGCACGAATTCATTCACAAATAAGCTCAAAGCTACACATGTGAATCAAATTTCACATTATTCTTTGAAACATCGTAGTGTGACCCCCTGTGGGACCCATTTGCACAAATTGATCCACCAATAAGCTCAAATTTGCTTCTCGTCATGTATGATGATTATAATGCTGATCTTGCATGTATTTTGTGTGCATCTCACAGGTGGATTTCGAAAACCCCGCAAATTAACTTGGATCGCAGGTGTGGTTTTGGCAGTTTTGACAACATCATTTGGTGTAACAGGTTATTCTTTGTCTTGGGATCAAACTAGTTATCAAAACTGTGACAGATGTACCTAATGCCATTCCAACAATAGGATAGCCTTTATTGGAGTTATTACGTGGAAGTGTAAGTGCTAGCGTGGGTCAATCAACTTTGACTTGTTTTTATAGTTTTTATACATGTATTGCATCTGCTTGTGGGTAGCACCCAAGAAATTTCAACAATTTGGGGAAAAGTTATAATGCGAATGCAAGGTTGAAATTTAAATACCGAAAGCCTATGTATACAAGTGTACATAACTTATTTGTGCGAATTGATCGAACAATAAGCTCCTAGTCGCTTCTCTGCCCATACGACTTATGCAATTTACATGCAATTTACCGGGGTCACTCGAATAGGAAGACACGTGGACTGTCTTCAAGGTCAAAGGAATTCAAAAGTAGGCACGTCAAGTCAACATAACGGAACGGCTGTGTGCATCTTAGTTATGCAGAGGCCGGGTGTATTACGTCAAACTCTGAAGTAATAAAGCGCCTTTTTTCGAAAAAAGTCAACATAACGGCATAGCCATAGTAGCACCCGATCAAACGATGAGGGAAAAAAGTCATGCTGTAATTCCCCGATCAACGGGATAGCCATACACCGATGACCACCGCTCGCAACAAAAAAAACACGTACAGTACATGATAACAATGGTTTCCAGGTGAAAATGTATAAAAGAATGCCATTTTTGAAAAGTCCAGCACAAAACGAATTGTGTCCACAAGAATTTCACAAAATGCCTTTTTTTTCATGTTCTGACACACTACGGCAAAGGTTTGCTCCAAATCAGACAGGCTCTTGGAATGATTCCAGAGTTTAGAGAGGCCAAGAACTACTGGACATAAGATATGATCATGGGTCAACTATGAGGCCTCATTCAGCAGTGATTGTACTCTTCCAACCATGCCGCCCCATATAGCTTTTTCGCAGTGGGGGTGTCAGCAAAGCAAGGCATCTTCGAACTGGTAGTGGAAAGATGAAGGCTTGCCACGGAAGAGCATGTGCAGTTTGATATATGCTGACAGAACAATTACAAATGCATAGCATGCACGCGTGGTTGGCTCGTGTGCGTCTAGCTAACGGTAATGGATTCAGCAAGGTGTTGCATTGTGGGAGGAGAACGGACAAAGGAAAAGGGAGGCTTTTGGCGTTGGAGCGTCATACATACACCATTGAATTTGCAAGTTTGCATTGAACTTACCCTAACTTGCAGGCAATATGAAGAGCAGCTAGTGACAGGGGTTAGGTAGCTAAATGCATGCGTACGTCACGGTGACTGCTCTCTATTGCAGTGGACACATATGTGCGTGTATATACTTACGGCTGCATGACATCCGCGTGATGAACGAAGGCATCGGCAGAGGCAGAAACGTAGACTAGATCGACGTGTACGTACGTGCAGAAACAGGGACGCGTTTGGTATCCAAGAAGCATCCATGATGAACGTAGGAAGCCTCATACAAAGTAGCATCCACAAGCTAAGAGGTGCCCTGCAAGACCAACGAATATGTAGTAGTAGTACTGTGTGTTTGCTGACCCTAGATGTTGCAGATCATGCTTAGATCAAATTGTGGTACTGAATAAAATTATCAGTTAACATAACACAAACACAATGAACATATGTACGGCCTCATACTATGAAGGCACACACATATTTCAGAGATGGAATTAGAGAACCTAATTCATTGCTAACCATGAGTGTTAGTCAAGTGTACATGGTTCGGTAACTTCATCCCAAGATTATGGTGTCCAAGTTTAATCATAGGCCACATAAACTAAACAACACCACAATGACAACAAAAAGGGCCTCATACTTGGACAGGAATGCCACGATGATGGTGTGAGCGAACCTAGTACATTGCTAGCCATGAGTGTTAGATATTGGACATGGTTCGCTCACTCCTTCCCTCAAGTTCTTTGCCCTGTTTTTAATCATCGGCCAATTGTGTGCATTGCAGGCCTCATACCAAATCTGCACTCAACACTGTATGAGATAATCAAACTTTTAGCAAATACTAAGCACAACCACATCGTGAAAAGCGCACCACTAGCTAAATGTTGATCATCCCAGTGCATATATGAATGTGCAATGCTAAAATCATCATCATATGTGACATGCATGCAGACTAGCCATAGAAAAATGGAAAAAGGAAGTGCAAAAACCCTATCCTCTTAAAGAAGCTACAATAAATCCAGTTTCGAACGAAATCAGAAACCGATCATAAAACGGACCATGAATGCTGGCCAAAACTTCCAGATCGAAGCAAGGTGTGTCCATGCAGATCCATGCAGCATGAGTGTCGGATGAGATGGTGTAGAAACTTACCGCCATTGGAGATGGCCGAGCCGAGGTCGAGGTCATCGTGTAGGTCGCGGTCCCCATTGCTGTGTCGGTCACGTTCACGGTTGGTGTTGCCTTCATCTCCGCATTCTGTCCCGCTCTTCCTCGTCGCGGTGATGAGGTGGATTCGTCGGCGGTATTACAATGCCGATGATGGATGTGACAGATAGGGGCGGGACTGGAGAGGGAAAGTGAGAGGAAGGAGTGGGACGATGAGAGGATTTATGACATGTATTTCCGAAAGGACGCGGCGGCCATCTCCTTTGCAATGTGTGCAACCCAACATCCACAAACAGACCAGGCTCCATACGAATGGCCGGATTCGGTAGTATTCCGAGCTAGGCCCAATATTGTTTTAGAACTGGTCGAGCACCACAACACGGAGGAAGCTTGGGCAATTCAGTGAGCCCAATCTTATCTTTCTTTCCACATGCGAACCAAAGACCCTACGAGCTAAAAGACGCACCTAGAAGTAGTTGTATGATCCCTAGGTGTTAGGAGCTGCTTGATAATTTTCTTCTCCTTTGTTAGTCCAGTTCCGAGACTGGATTTTTGTAGCCTGAGCCACACGTACCTCATTTTTTTGCAAAATTTGAAAATAGGATGTTGAAGTTTCTAAAAAATCCGAGAAAAAAATCTAGATGTAGATAATGATGTGATCTACCATGCTGTAAAATTTGAACTAGAGATACCCGTTTTACTGGTTGCGCGGTCGTAAATATAATCTGGGGACATGTACTGAACTGGGCAAAACTGCAACAGATCACTCCGGTCATGGATCTGCCGCTTAGAGCTTGGTGGATTCAATCAACTTCCATCTTGCCAAAGGACATCAGCGCAAAATTCAACTCCCTAGTAATCTTGATCACCTGATCGGTTTGGCGGGAGCGAAATGCCCGAGTCTTTGATAGGTGCTCCAAACCCATCAATATCCTCATAGAGCAGATTAAGGTGGAAGCAAAACTTTGGTCCCTGGCAAGCAAAGGTCGCCTGAATTTGCCGGGGGTTTAATTCAGCTTTATCTTTATCACTATTTTGCTAGCCTGCCTCCTTTTGAGGTCGTTGTACAAGCCTTTTCTTTCTTTCTACTGGTCGCTTTTTGTTGTGATTTCTGTAAAACTGTAGCCACTTCTTTGGTTTTCCTTCTTATAATATAATACATGCAAGGCTCTTGCATGGTTTGAAAAAAAAAAGATACCTCATATTCGGGGCTACGGAAAAATGACAAAATCTGAAGGATTTTGAGATCTTCAAATCTCACACTATTCACTACTCCGAAAATAAATGTTAGAATTTGTGCTCAGCTTCGAATATAAGGTATTTCGAGTTGAAGTTTTTCACGTTTGTATTGCACGGTCCCACTCTATCTACTCTACTATGTATTGCACGGCTCTGTTGAAATGTTGATACATACGCACACGCGCTATGATATATCCTGTGTCTGTCAGGCTAGGCCCAAGCTGCTGGCAGCTTAGTAAAATATTCTGCTAATTAACAGCTTTCGATCGACACGTCGTCATTTTAATTTAAGAAGTTCGCTCGTTGCCAGATGGAAAGACGGACAAACGTACTTTAATCAACTCTACTCCCTCCGTCCCTGGCTAGTTCGTTGTTAACTGATTGTGAACGAGACGTGCATCGGTCCGGGGGAAGAGGTGAGACGCGCGACACACAGGACAGTACGTGCACCGACCAGTCAGTGTCTATCCACCACAACGTATCCGTGCCACTAGAGACTAAACGCTCTTTGGTTCTCATCTTATTGGGATGAATTATTTTGTAATCTCGAGAATCAACTTGTTTGGCTGCCACCAAATTAGTACTGTATTAGAATTTAATTGCCAATTCTATGGATTGTATGCCATGTCTAACCTTAATTCCTCTTAATACCCGTTATTTATGTCTATTTGCTAATAAAATGATACAGTATTAAATTTATTATATTATATTATATTATATTTCATTTCTAGCAAATAAAATCAAATGATGAGTGCCAAACGAGCTCTAAAAGATTTCACTGACCCTTGGCCATGAAAAATTGAGATTCCTTACGTCATTGACTCGTTCTTCCTCCCCTTTTAGTCTTATCTTATGGCTTGAACAGTGGCACAGTCTTTACATTTTTTTTGATGTTTCCACTTGCAGTGTGATCGATGTTAATTTTGTTCCGAAAACTAATTACACGTTCTTTTTAAAAAGATCGTATTATCAAGTACCGGAATGCTGATAAATCTGAGTTTGTTAACTCTTCAAGGACACCATGCTGACGTTTGGTGCATTATCATTCATGGTGATATATCTGTCCAACAAGTACAGAGGAACTTATAGGTGCAGGTGCTTTTAAAATTTTCCTTGCTCTATGAATCTTCCATTGCTCCCTACAACTAAAAAGTGCATACATAGCTAGCAGGTCAGCCTTTTATATATGTATAAGCTTCATATAGTAGACCACCCATTTCAGGATCATTATGCACATTAGCGAATGTCTAGAGTATTTTAAACAATAGCAACATGCTTATGTGATTGCGGATTTATTCAAGGAATTAGGAGACCAACGAGATAATAAGACTTATATGTATGGGAGAATACTATGAATCAAGTATATATACATCATAACTCAAGAATAGCAAAATATTTCAATCCGCACTAGCAATTTTTGCTCTCTGTTGTTATTGAACTGCATGCAAGCCTTGCAGTCTATATTGATATTGGTGTGCTAGTTGTTGTTTCCTACTATCAAGAAGAATATGTGTAGGTGTGCTGGTTGTTGTTTCCTACTATCAAGAAGAATATGTGTAGCTTCCATTTTGAGAATTTCTACCGGCCATAAGGAGGACCAGCTTAAGCTTTTTATGTGAGTCGCAGGAGGTTTTCTGCAAAAAAAACCTGGTTAGACATCTCTAGCATGGCAGCAAACTATTCAATTCGAACTAAACTGACTTTTTTTTACACATCTAACCTAAGTTTAAGAGCCACCCCACCCCACTTTGCAAGTTTATGTGGTATTTGCACATAGAAGACAGGTTTATGGGTGCCCAATCCCCATGTTTTAACTCACTTCCTCATAGCATATACAGACAGGCTACTGCATCTGCATGCGTACCATAAATTATGTTGTTTTTCCGACAAATAAACATTTCATGCTGCAATTTTTTTGCCTCAGTGGAGCTATGCACAAACTATGGACCAGTTCAGTTTGATTCAAGGCATGAGTGTTGCTTCAATCATATCTGAAAGTGTATGACATTAGCACTAGATTACACAAGTGCTCATCCTTATCCGCAGCTAGTTCATTCGTCCAAAACAATAGCTACACATGAAACAGACAACATCAAAGAGGACTGGCATTTCCTGGCGAAAATTGAATTGCATCCAATCCAGATCCTGATGCTAAATTACCACATCTACAAACTAAATTTTGGAAAGTAGTAAATACAACATTTATCTCAGGATATGAGGATAGTAAATGTTGTATTTGCTATCCCGAGATACATATACAGTTTCATCTCAGGATAGTAAATGAGTTTCAAACAACGAACCTGGAAGTGCTTCTCATTAGTCAAGATACTCAAGCATGCAGCTAAATGCTTTTCATAAGACTGAGAAATTTCAACCTATAATATTTTTTCACGCATGAGATGTCATGAATTGAGGTCGTCTTACTATTAACTATAGAAGAGATGTAAGGAAAACATGAGGGGATTGTGGAGATTCATTTAGGTAAAAACACTATCTATCAGCTTCCGATGGGAAACATATCGTCGGCCCTCAACGACGTCCATCTTGCTGAGATCGTACAGAGACTTTTCAAATTTATATGCTTCTACATGGATTTTAATATGCTGCATACAAAAATATTTGATGCTTTTGTGTTTCCCGGTTTCCAAAGGATTATTCATATGTATCCTAACTATTGAATGCTTGTTTCTACGTAGTTGTCAACAATCTCACGCATCGTTATGCTTCCTATATCTTTGTTTTTAGATCTCTGTTTAGTAACATTTGTAATCATCATGTCGTGGTAATCTAATTTTCTGCTTCATGTAATGATTGTTATGTTCATGCTTCGTGTAGACCATGTTTCCAAAATATTTATACTACGAAGATGATGAAGTTGGGTACATGTACAGATAATTTGGTGGTAACCATTGTTATATTCTACTTCCCAAAATTGTCTGCTTCAACATAAATTTTGTACATGTACAGATAATTTGGTGGTACATGGTACACATAATTTTTTTGTACATGTACAGATAATTTTGGGCTGATTTATCAGTTTCGGAGGGGCTAAAATGTAAAACTCATAGCGACGCGGAACAGAAGCTTCCGATCCAAGTTGCATACCGCGTGAACACAGACGGGGAATCAGCAACAAACCCAGCCAGTACCGGATGCCTTTGAGGACGAATCAATCAACCACTCCACCCAAAGAAACCAACTCCAATCCAATCTGAGCGTGAGCACCTCAACATCTACCCCGCGTATCTGATCTTCGCCGATCTATCGCGCGATCGAGCGAGGGGATTTCACTCCAATCCAATCGCCGGATCCAGCCACCGCCCGCCGCCATGAGCTTCATCTTCGGCAAACGGAAGACCCCAGCAGGTTACCATCTCTCCTCCTCCTCACCCTCCTGGATTGCGTGGTCCTACTTGTTCCCCTGCCTTGCCGGTCCTAGAGATCGTTGAATTTCACCTTGCTGTTTCAAACTACTTCACCTGCTCTGCCGCCCGCCGGAGGTCTCCTCCTCCCCAAAATCCAACTCCTCAACCAGTACCCACCACTCCTCCAAACCAACAAGATCGATCTGGCACGCTGCTACGCCTTCGCGCGAGAACCAGGATGACAAGGGGAAAAGATACGACACCATTTTCTTTAAATATCTGGCAGTGATTATCATGCAAAAATAAAACAAAAAATGTTACAATTATTTGTTGAGGTGGCATGTTTCCATGTTGAGAGAATTATCCTTAGTGGGTTGCTCCAGTTTAGATATCATAGATTTGTAGTTGACCTTGTGTCACATTTTTCTGAATCTGTTGCATATCCGGGAGAGTCCTGGAGCTTTACATCAGACAGGTTTTCTTATTTTCACTGTCTTCCTTCTACTTAAATGATGATAGAGCTGCTGCGGGAGAACAAGCGGATGCTAGATAAGTCCATCAGGGAGATTGAGAGGGAGAGGCAGGGCCTGCAAACTCAGGAGAAGAAGCTTATCGCTGAGATCAAGAAGGTGGCCAAGCAAGGACAGATGGTATGTCCACCCAAATTGCTACCTTCTCTTTTTTCTATTGTGTTCAACCGCCATACAACACCAAATCTTTATGGCAATCTGTATCTGGGAAGTGCCAACTTTGTCAGCAAAGTGGCGACCGATTTTCTTCATGGTTAGCACACTGTTGCAAGAAACAAATACCATGCTAACACCATCCTACCCTGCTACTGCAATAATGATAAGCTGTATGTTCTTCTTATTGTGTTGATCTGGTACTTCAGATACGGCAACTTTGTTTATGATTGTAAATTGTAATATGGCACAGTGGGAAATGATGTCTTTACGTGTGCTTGCATGAATTCAGCCATGTTGATTTTATCTCTTTCAGAATAAAAAGTTCCATGTATACATCTCCTGATAGGATAACCCAATTATCTGTTGAAAATCTTTAACTTCTAGGTTCAGGGATGCTTATCTGTTGCTTGCCTGTTCGTGTGCGTAATTGCTCATATTTCGGGCAGTAAGGCTTTGCATGTTAACAGTATGTATTCTGATGTTCTGGACATTGTCACAGGGAGCTGTAAAAGTTATGGCCAAGGACCTTATCCGCACAAGACATCAGATCACCAAATTTTATGCCCTCAAGTCCCAGCTGCAAGGTGTATCTCTTCGTATTCAGGTAACAAACTTTTTTTAAGCAAGTAACAATTTCATTCAAGCAGGTGCTTTATTTATTTCAAAGATTTAGCTAGACATTTGTATATTTTCGTTTATTGTTGGAGCCCTGTTTTTTGTTAGTGCTGAAGTTCATGAACGCTGTATGAAATCTCTAACTGGATGCTTTCTAAATTTTACAGACCCTGAAATCAACACAAGCAATGGGGGAAGCCATGAAGGGCGTCACAAAGGCCATGTCACAGATGAACAGGCAGATGAACCTACCGGCACTGCAGAAGATAATGCGTGACTTTGAGATGCAAAACGAGAAGATGGAGATGGTCAGCGAGGTGATGGGTGATGCCATTGATGACGCCTTGGAGGGCGATGAGGAGGAGGAAGAAACAGAAGAGCTAGTTAGCCAGGTTCTTGATGAAATCGGCATCGACATCAACTCTGAGGTAAAGAATTCTCTCTACATTTCCATGTTAATCCTATCATAGAAGTAGAAACACGAGCTACTTGTTTGATGGGCGGGATACCGGGGCATAAGTAACATTCATTTTCTGCTCCTTAATTCAGCTTATCAAGGCCCCTGCGACCGCAGTAGCCAAGCCGGTAGCGGCAGGAAAGGCGCCTGTTCAAGCTGAAGCTGCCGGTGGGATGGACGGTGGAATCGACGACGACTTGCAGGCTCGACTTGATAACCTGAGGAAGATGTGATAAGCTGATGATTGATAGCCTGAGGAAGATGTGAGCATTGGACTCTGACAGAATGTCTACACGCAAGCACCGTGATGGTCTTTGTGTGTAGTTGTGTATACCATAAATGCCCAATCCGGCAAATCTTTTGACATATCATTTGCAGTGTGTTTGGCATTGACCGTTTGTATATAGATTATCTTATTTCAATAAACATATACTAAGGTTTCTTCATAGTACCACTTTGCGCGCTGTGAGTCATTATTCTGAACATTGCGATGAAACAGTTTCCAATTTCCATGTTTTCTCTTTGCAGCTATGCAGCACAGGCAAAGCTGGAATAGGGTGGGACTAATTCTCGTTTGGGTTGCAACTTACCATTTACACGAATGAACGAAGCATCCTCACTTGCAAGATGCAAACAAACTTACAACTCAAATGAATAAATCGCGGTACAAATCTGATGGGAACTTGATTGAGAACTAGCAAAGCCGGAGAAAATAATACCCCCTCCATTTATGAAAACCTTTATCTAAATCCAGATGTATCTATACACTAAAAAGTTTCTAGATACATCCAAATTTATGACATCTATTTATGGATAGAGACAATACAACATTTAGTTCACAATACAGAATTCCTCATAGAAAGCCATTTATTTGTATATCATAAATGACAAGTGTAATAATGATGGTATCTACTCCCACTTAAACTACCACAACAATCTTGTAAACGAAAAAATGAAATAAAAATTAGCACAACACTGGGGTCACGCCGTGGAGGTGGCCTTGGCTGGAGAACCCGTTGGTGACGGTGGTGGCGGCGCGGCGCGGCAAAGCGGGCACATATCGTTGCCACACCACCACTCGCCGACGTAGGCAGCGTGGAAGTAGTGCATGCACGTCGGCAGCACCGTGATGGTCTTGTCAGGTTGGAGAGGCTGGCACGTGGGCTCTCGCCACCCGTCTCCCCTCCGGTACACGCAAAGCACCAGCCCTGGCGCCCGCACCTCTAGGACCACCTCGGCCGGAGGCTCGAAAAGCAAGGCTGCGGCAGCGTGTGGCAGGAGGGTTGGCGGAGCCGGGCGGCAGTCGGGCGGTGGAGCGAGAGCGAGGAACGGAGGGGAAGAGAGTGAGGAACAAAGGGGAAGAGAGTTAGGGACTTCAGATTTGATCAAACATTGTACAAGGGTTTTCTTGTAAAATCGCCCATCCGGCAATCTCCCTAAGACGAAAGGAGTACAAGGTTTGTCAAAATTTAAATTTAGCCAGACACTAAATAGTAATATATACATCTAAATTTTGATAAATCTTCGACATGTTTCATGGGACGGAGGGAGTACCACTTTGCGCGCTTTGGGTCATTTTTCTGAAAATTGCGATGAAGTTGTTTCCACCTTCCATGTTTGCTTGGCGCCTGCAATTGTATTGAGGCGAGCAATAAAATAGCTCTGCAGTGCAGGAAAAGTTTGAGAAATAATACAGCATACAGGAATCCTCAGAAAACCATATTTGTATTTCATAAATTACAAGTGTAATGCTGGCGTCTCTACTCTCTCCCATATGAAACTAGCTAGCTAGCACAACGTTGCCGTCACGCCGTGGAGGTAGCCTTTGCGGGAGATCCAGCTGGTGACGCTGGCGGCGGCGCTGCGCGGCAGAGCGGGCACGTGTCGTTGCCGCACAGCCACTCGCCGACGCAGGCGGCGTGGAAGTAGTGCATGCACGCCGGCAGCACCCTGATGGTCTCGCCGTCGGCGAAGTCGGAGAGGCATACCGGGCAGGTGGGCTCTCGCCATCCGTCTCCCCTCCGGTACGCGCAAAGCACTGGCCCCGGCGCCCGCACCTCCAGGGCCACCTCGGCCGGAGGATCGCCGTCACCGTCGACGCTCTGGCTGGCGGGCTGCGCCTCCTTGGGCGGGCCGAGGATGTAGCGGGTCAGCTTGACGATCACGATGACGATCAGCAAGCTGATGACGACGGAGATCACGTAAGTGTAGCGCGATCCACCGTCGGAGCCGGGCTCATTCGTGTTCATCGGCGACGACGACCGAGAAGGCCAGCAACTTTCAGTACGTGGAGTAACCGATCGAGCTAAGGTAGTCATGTGGAGATGGTTATCACTACTTAAGGGACGAGAGAGACGATGGCTACGAAGCGAGGGCACCTTGTTTTAATCGGCTCTTTGTCGAGTGATGGCTACGCTCAAGCACATTGACGTACCACACTCCGTTTCTTAATTTGTCGTATCCAGTGAAAGATTATCTCACTTGAACTGCCTAACAACATCATGTGAAATTTCGTATGGTGGAAGTGATGGTTGTTCTTCCATCAGTTACGTGTTTATATAGGTGCAAAGCGACACCGGCAACAACCATGGTTTGGTAAGGGGAAACAGTTATGATCACTGTGACTGGCTCAATCATGACGTGACAAGTGAGGTTACCTTATTGCACTACTAGAAAAAATCTAGCCGTAAAATCACTACCAGTGACGCATCAGGAAGAGGTGTGCCACCACTAACCTGAAACCACTTTTCGGCTTTTTAAATCCACATGCTACCATACTCACTTCCCCCCCCCCCCCACTCTTCCACCTCCATCAAATTTGAATCTGATCGTGTTGCTCCTCCTCGTCACCTCATTTTCACCCTGGATTCACCCAAATTGAGTTGTTAAACCTACTTTTTTTTGATCTCAACTTTCTTTCTTATCCAACAATCTCTCTCGATCTCATATCGGTAACGTTATGTAATAGGTGAGCATGCAATTGGGAGGATATGCTTTGTATATGGTCAATGCCGATCGAGCTCCGGCGTGTGTGCATGTATGCGAAGGTTATATGCGTCCGCGGGCGCGACGACTGGGTGGTGTGCGTGTATGCATATATTTTATGTGAAGCTTGCACATGTGTTGTATGCGAAGCTTGCACAAAGGTGTTGCATATTTTTGTTTGTAGGGATTTCAAATGCGAGTTGCCAATATTTTACCGAAATGTTGATTCATTTCCGTTTCGGCGAAAATCGGGCATACTACGCATAGGTTCTATTTTTGGAAAGGTGATGCCAATTTTTTCTTTTGGTTCTAAAATATCCTTTTTTTTTCTCTATACCCGTAGGCGAGCATGGTCCGCACAATGGACGAAGGCATTGTGGCTAGGTTTTTGATACCCGCAACGGTCGAGATGATTCAAAATAACCAGATGGAGATAAGATGTTTGTGTCGAAGATGCAAGCTAAAGAGCCTTATGGACCCTACATCCGGAAAGGTGCGGGACCACCTTCCCATGCGTGCTTTCATGGATGTCTATTCTGTGGCAAGGTGATGAAGATGATTATGATGTTGTCCACGGGAGGGAAAGAAATAAGGAAGGCCAGCATGACAATAACAGCGAGGGCAGGCGAGAAGACGAAGAATGTCCCGGACATGATCATGCAGTAGATGCAGTACACAGTCACCATGTAGAAGATCCCAAGCATGACGAGGAAGATCAAGATGGAGGGCATGATCATGAATATGAAGATGCCGGAGCAGTCGACGATGGAACAATGATGGGCTCGGTGCATGACCCTTATCTTCAAGAACTGCTTCTCAAGCAGACGAGTAACGGAAAAGCCGCCGCACGAGAGAAAACCAAGCTGAATCAACTAGAGATAGACACAATTACTCCATTGTATGAAGGATGCAGGCCCGAGGATACCTTCCTGAAAGTAACGTCATGGCTCTAGAGATAAAGGTAAAACACAAAATGACCGACGCATGCTTCAACGAAAACATGTCATTCTGCCACGAACGTCTTCCCAAGGGTAACAAGTGTCCGACCAGTATCGAGGAGGCCAAGAAAATCGTGTGTCCTTTGTATTTACCGCACATGAAATACCATGTGTGCATGAACGATTGCACTATTTATCGGGGCGAGCACGCGGAGTCTACCATACGTCTGGAGTGCGGCATCACTCGATACAACGACATAATCGGTCGTCCCAGCTCGAGGTGCGTGACACCCGCTTCAAGGTGAGCGACGACTGCGCTGGCGTTCTCCTCCCTAGCGAGCGCGGGCACGACGTCCCTGAATGTGGCCGTGAGGAGGTCCACCAGCCTCGCGAGCACCGTGAGAAGAGAGGTTAGGAGTAGGCTCCCGCAGCGAGGATGAACGGAAGAGAAGGGCAGTTTCGGGAGTTTTGCGATTCTATCGCACCTACGCCTTACTTTGTGAGCAAAAGTTAAATTTTTTATACGCGCTAATTACCGGAACGGATGAAGTAATATGCCAATTTGTTGTTATATATATGTCGCTATTTTTTGTAAAAAGTTGAGTTAAATTAGATAAAAAAGTGTCGAGAGAGAAAACACCGATCTATCAATAATCAATAGTACAAATACCAAAAATAATAACAAATACAAATTAGTTTTTGGACCATGAAGCGACGGCTATAAGTACGGGAGTGAACCGAAGGCACGCCGCGAGTCCCACTCCTCCATTACGGAGCTAGATAATGTATGTTGCCTGGCTATTTCTGTTTCGAATTTAGTTTCTCAGTGATTGTAATAAGTGAGGATGGTTTATGATGAACTGATACTTGAGGTTTAATAAAGAAAGCCGTGTGCATCTATTGATGCAGAGGCTGGGGCGATGCTCCTTTATCGAAAAAAAAACCTTGGCAATAATGCTATACTTACGGACGTGCTGGCCGGGCTTACAAAGAAACTACGGACTGACGTGTAGATATTCTGTTGGTTCAGTTTGGAATTCAATCCTAGAAAAGCGGGCCACGTGAGAGTCCGTAGGATGATTCCGTAGAAGGTGTAGCATTGTTGTCTTTTTATTTATTCAAGGAGAGTATGCGGTGGGTGAAACTAATATTGCACGCGGATACAACATGCGGAGTACTCGCAATCATTTGCTTAGGAGGTCCACAAATGTGGTGAAATTGTGCTGCGACGAGCCACCCTTGGCGATGCACCTTGAGGCCGCATCCTTGAACCACCTTGCTCTCTCTTTGAATCCCTGGTCAGTGATGACCTTTTCCACCTTGCTCCTCACCTCCTCCTTGGTGACGACACCGTCGGCGGCGGCCGGGGACACAGCCAGGCCGGTTCTCCACACGTCGGTGATGTAGCCCCGGTGCAGGAACTGTTCGCAGAAGTATGGCCAGCACAGAACGGGCATGCCGTTGGTGGCTGCCTCCATCATAGAGTTCCACCCGCAGTGCGACAGGAAGCACCCCACCGCGGGGTGCGCCAGGACCTGCCGCTGGGGGCACCAGCTCACGATCATGCCCGTGCCGGCGACGCGCTGCTGGAAGTCGTGGAGCCATGCCTTGTCCAGGCCGGTGCTGAAGTCCGGGCGCACGGCCCACAGGAACGGCCGACCCGTGAGTTCTAGCCCCTCGGCCAGCTCCTGGAACTGGCGGGGGTCAAGGACGGCGAAGGTGCCGAACGCGACGTACACGACGGAGCGGCGAGGACGCGCGTCAAGCCATTGGAGGCACGCCGTGTCCTCCGGCAAGAAGTTGCCGACGGGTTTCTGGGACTCCCCTCCGTCAACCAAGAGCGGGCCGATGGGAAGGATGCCGGGGAAGAGCTTGAAGGCGCCAGCCTCGGCCTCCTGGAACGAGTTGCACACGACGATCTCGGCGAGGTCGTTGAGCCTGTTGTTCTGGCACACAAGCTGGAAGATGGTGGGCTGCCCGGCCGGGGCGACCGTGTTGTTCCACGACAAGAGGGACGTGTGGAGCGGTGGCACCCCGGGGCCAAGCTGCAGCGTCTCGTCCCGCTCAGGCCATCCTGTACTTTCAGTTTTCTTAGGACTTACTTAACCATATAGTAGATTTAGAGTATATATCTTGGCATTTCACGTAGTACGTACCCTTGTGGTTGAGGACACCGTCCTGGATGAGGTCGGGGATGTTGAGCATGATGGCCAGGCACGCCGCGGACACCGGCCAGAAGGAGCAGACACGGATTCCGAGTTTCACGGCGACCTCGAAGGACCACCCCATGTTGAGGTCGCCAACGAGCCACTTCACCCTAGGCCTCCCGGCGGCCTCCATCTCGCCCACGAGCTTCTCTAGGTGAGCTGACACGTGGGTGGAGAAGGCGTCGATGAGCTTGCTGAGGTCCTTGCGGTCCTCATCGTCGGCCAACCCGTCCGGGATGGACGCCAGGTGGATGCCGTGCAGCCCATCCGGTCCCGACGTCGGTAGAGCCGCGAGCACCAGCGCGTGGTTCACCTCGGTGTTGACGAAGGTGACCTCGAAACCGTGGTTCACCAGGCGGTGCGAGAGCTCCATCAGGGGCACCACGTGTCCCTGTGCCGGGAACGGCAGCACCATGATGTGCCCCTTCGCCATAGCTAATTCACCCGGAACGGTCTCTAGCTCCCTCCCTCTCGATGCGAATACAGAGACTACAAAGGCACAAAGGTGTGCTGGTAATCATGTAATACCCACACAACGTCTTTATATAGAGTACATTTTAAGAGACGAAAACAAATACTACTTAATTCCATTAAAAAAATTGTGTAAAGAACTGCTTAATTCTAAATAGTCGTCTCTCAATAATAGTAGTAGCTAGAGAATACATCAACTTAGCTTGTCCAGATGGAGAGGTAAAAATTGTCTCCCGTCTGCTTGCAAGCTGGCATCGTTTGGCCGTCCATCTCTGGTTGACAGAAGGTCAGAACCGAGCATCTTCAAAAAAAAAAAGGCTTCTATATATGTATTCTTTGTATGAATTGCAGGAGGTTGAGTTGTTGACTAGTTGTCAAAAGTGGCTAGCTGCATACTTTTTTAGACGGAAGGTTCGAAATAAGCCCGACTTTGAATTAACGAAACCATCAACCGGCTAGGAGTTACACCAGGAGTTACAACACACACATGTCAAGCGCAAACCCAGTCCCGAGAGCCACCACCCCTGGAGCTCGGGCTAGTTCCAGACCAAGAACACAACATCATCCCCTGGCATTGGGATAGGCACACCGGTAAGGGCTACGACCAGACGCCGGCCTAGCAAAGCCCCCCAAGGCGCTAGGGAGGACATAACCTACCGCAGAAAATCGTGTAAAAGCAGCCAGGCTGACGCTGCGAGAGGGCTGGGACACCAGCGAGAGGTCACAGGGTGATCCACAAGACACTACCAGAGAGGCATGCCCAAATCTAGGCCCTCCCGGAGAGCAGATTAATGCGGAGGGACGGAGCCCATCACTTCGAACAAGAGAGACATCATCGGGACGTCTTGAACAAGGGAGCGACACCCGCAGGTGCCACCATCACCGGCACATGCCACAACCATGTGCAGCTTTCGCCGAGGTCCAAAACCCGATAAAAGTTCTGGACGCCATCGCGAGGGCGTGGAGAAGATAAAGCAGAAATCACTGTCGCGCCCCCAACCAAAGCGACACTATGAACTAGTCCCAACTAGACTCAACCGCAAGGTGAACGTAGACTAGCTGGTAATGCCCGCGCCCCCAACCGAAGCGGCACTACGAACTAGTCCCAACTAGACTCAACCGCAAGGTGAACGAGCACGCGTTAGCCCAAGGACCCAATCCCGGATGGCCACCAAGAACATCGCCCACAACGGTGAAGAAATAACCAGAAACCCCCATCGTTTCGACACAGCTGAGCAGGACCGCTAGACTTGTAGTCCAAGCCACCGCGCAGTATCGGCTAGCGGCATACTCAGCCCGTATCCGAACACCTATCTCCAGCTGATAGTCCAAGTCTTCATTTTTTTTTGTAAAATACCAAACGCTTATAAATATATACAAATACTTTTTTTCTATGATCGTGCACACGTAATCCTACCTCTATGAGCATTTTTGAGAGACTAAGTTGAAAGATTGACATGACGGGTTTTGAAATTGACGGAGTCAACACAGACACATCAACGTCTCCTTCCACTGAAGACAAATTCGATCTTTTATAAGACAACAAAGTATCAAACTTAAAATTTAATTTCTAAGGGCAGTACCATTTTTCTAGCCCAATTATTGGTATAGGATTGGCGCAAAGTACCTACTAACAATATCATACGAGAGATACATATAAACGGTGACACGAAAACAGCTTGCGCAATACTCAATATGGTACTTCTCCTATTATAAAGTACCCATGAACGCTAACAACAGCATATTATGTACCTAATCATTATGAAAATAAGTTAGATGACATAGCAAGAACAACAGCACGATGTGCATTACTTAATGACGTAGTGAGTGACTTTTGACACGTCAACGACTGTTTTGTTCCTAATAACAGTTTGTCAAGTTTAAGTTTCGCAGATACGACAACCATAAAGTGTGGCTGAGAAACTCTGTGCAACAAAGTATGGCGACATGCGGAAAAAAAAAATCACTCAATAAAGATCACTAGTATAAACTTGCTACTTACAAACGGCCAGTTGAGCCGGTCTCTCTCAAGTTTTCTAAAAGCCGTATCTTCTTAAAGACCTCAGACGGTCGTGAATTTGCAAGCGTCTCTAATAGTTTTAGAGTAGTTCTAAACTTCCGCCGCCTATAAAAATTATCGGCCAAAGTCCTGGTACGAAACCGGCTCAAATACATCCCTTAAGCGGTTATGAATCAGGACCGTCTCTAAGAGTCCTATACTCAAACGGTCGTTGTTAGGAACCGTCGCTTTCCGACAAATCTAAAAATAGCGCACCCGCCAATTCGAGCGACGATAGTACGGTAACCATCGGCAGTTCCTCCTCTGGATATCTCTAGATTTCTCCAATCGTTTGTACATACTTCATATGCTCAAGTAGAGTTTGCTTCTGCATTTCGTCATATCTAGTTCGTTCCCTAGATTGATGAGATTTTGTTCCTATGGATTATTCCCCATTTTGTTTAGGGTTTTTCAATTCATGTTTTTTCGGTTTTTCTCACAATCTTCTTCGGATTCGATGTCTTTCTTGTATTTCAGTGATGAAGATCTGTCGTGCATGCAATCAGTAATATGTAAACTGTCATCGGTTAAAGAGGAAGGCAGATTCGTTCATCATCGTCATGAACCACACGCACTTCCAGAACGTCGCGGTGAGTAATTGATCATAACCAGTGCCGCAAGTTTCACTAGAATTTAGGTATTATTTATTCTATTGACTTAGATTAAACTAGTTCATCTAGTCGATGTACCTGATTTAGTGGCCCAGTTCATCAGTTTGTATCAGGTGTTAATGAAGTTATTCTTCAGCTCGTTAGTCTATGTATTTAGTTTATTTAGCTTACTGTTATGCTCCAAATTCATATTATATCATAAGTGATTACTTGTTAAACTTCAATGCTTTATCTGGTAAGTGATAGATGCTATTTGGCATATCTATATTGATAAAATATGTTGTGGTTAAGTTTGCTGAGCCCACTGTCATCCGCCTATTAACATTTATTTGTGCTAGTGTTTTTTTAATTAATAGGTGCAAATAATTTTACGGGATGTCAACAATTATGTGATGTCTCTATATAATTTATGGCAGTGTCCATCCATATTGATAACATAATTTCTCATAATTTTTTAAGGTTAGATAGCTTTTATTTTGCTTATATTTATGCCCTAGCTATGTTAGTTTGAGTGCTCGATTACTTGTGCTACTTTTCAAAGATGTACTGTAAGCTTTTATTTCATTTAAGTATTTTTTAAATTCACTAGGTGCTTTTAGAGGCTTAGCTCTGCTGTTCATCCTTAGGATCAAATGAGGATAAATACAATCTCTACAAACATCTAGATAGGTTGTAGAAATTACTATGGCTATGTTTTCATTTGATTATAACTAGTGCCCTAGCCATATTGGTTAGGATATTATTACATTAAATAAATTATTCTTCTGCACTAACTTGTTAATTTCCCAACTGTGAATGTATATATTATTTCAATTCATTTTGTTTTGATATAGTGGCTTCTGTTAAATGTGGATAAGTGTGTTAAATATGCTTCAACATAATTATCCTTTTTTTTTGTTTTTTGTTTTTAGGTTGTTCCTTGTCACTTCAAGTCAAGACTAAACTACTTTTCTAACATGTGGCTACCTTGTGTGACCGCATTCCATAGGTTTGATCTTTTCCTAGTGAAAAGATAATATGCTACATACATAAGATACCCAATCTGGAATTTCTTCTTTAGGTCACACAACATTACTCTCCATGATGTTGTGACCCTCACATTAATAAAAAAAGCTGAGGAAGATGATTAAGATGAGGAAGGATCTGAGAAAGATGTCCAGGAACAGAAGCCCCTGGAAAAATTTGAGTATGTGTTCACAATGAAAGCACATGCCACGAATGGTGACATCAAAAAATTCCATTATATTTCTAGTATGTATGGTTTCCCATCAAATGTATGCATTGTCTGCCATATAAAATCATTTTAATGTTAATTGCATTTTATTGGATTGACTTTTGACAGATGTGGACCCCAGCATTATAGAGGTTTTTTTACAAGAGTGTCTTCACAAATATGCATCACATTACTATGCTAGAGATGCGTGCCATAACTTTCGAGATGATGAAAGAAGTAAACACGCAGAGATTGCTTCATGAGGATGAATTTTACCATTGGTCTAAACTCGAGTACTTTGTTACATGTATCCATGAAATTGATGTAGATAATAACATTTCGTGAGTTATTATATCTCAACTATTATATGAAAGTATTACCTGTGTGTTTACTAATGTGTTTTACTTAATTTTTCATTTCAGTTCACGCCATCAAGCTTTGCAAATGGTTACATTATCCCACATGCGAAGCTCTGTTTATAACATATGGCATGAATGTGCCAATTCCTGAGAAGTACACTATCTATCATGGCAACTCCAACAAAATAGAGTTCAACAATGGCTAGACCAACTTCCGTGACATGAACCAACTGGGTGTGTTCCCTCTTTCACACTACAAGAAAAGTTCTGATAGACAACGTCTCAAAATCGTCCACTAAGGGGTATTTTTCGTCGCCTATGGGCCTAACCCGACGATATGGGTTCTGTTGTCGAAACTGCGTCAGGCAAAGTCCTACGACGATTTTTTCGGTCCGTCGCGCTTGGGCGCCCTTCCGCCACGGAAAATCGGACCGCTGCGAAGTGTTTCCGGGAGCCCGTTGACCGCCGACGTCATGCAACCGACACGTGGCAGACGCCGTTAATCGGCGCTAACGGTGTTAACCGCCGAAACCCCGTGGTAGATGGTAGGCCCACACGAGGCCTCGCCACGTCTTAAGCGGGCCGGCCCATTAAGTTTGCGGGCCGGGCCAGTCGACTTAGTTTGACCGGTCAACTATATAGCCGGGCTGGTCCATTAGTTACGTGGGCCGGGCCTAACCTCTAAGGTTGACTGGTCAAAATATTAATGGGCCGGCCCACTAAGCATGTGGGCCGGCCGAATGCACTCGTTTGACCGGTCAACGTGCAAAAGGGCCGGCCCACAAAACATGTGGGACCCACTTTCATGTTATTGGGCCGGCCCATTTACCATGTGGGGTCCACCTTAAAGCAAGTGGGCCGGCCCAAGAAGTTATTGGGCCGGCCCAATTAGCATGTGGGTCCCACTTTCTTGCTATCGGGCCGGCCCATTTAGTATGTGGGGTCCGCATTAGATCAAATGGGCCGGCCCACCAAGCCAGTGGGCCGGGCCAAGCTACAGTGTGGGTCCCACTTTCCCGTTAATGGGCCGACCCATTTAGTATGTGGGGTCCACCATATAGCAAGTGGGCCGGCCCAACAAGATAGTGGGCCGGCCAAAAACACAGGTGGGTCCCACTTTCCAGCTTAAAGGGCCGACCCATTTAGTATGTGGGGTCCACCATATAGCAAGTGGGCCGGCCCAACACGCTAGTGGGCCGGCCAAAAACACAGTGGGTCCCTCTTTCCTCTTAAAGGGCCGGCCCATTTAGTATGTGGAGTCCACCATATAGCAAGTGGGCCGGCCCAACACGCTAGTGGGCCGGGCCAAAAACGCAGGTGGGTCCCACTTTCCTTTTAAAGGGCCGGCCCATTTAGTATGTGGGGTCCACCTTGTAGCAAGTAGGCCGGCCCAACAAGACAGTGGGCCGAGCCAAAAGCACAGGTGGGTCCCACTTTCATGTTAACGGGCCGGCCCAGTAAGTAAGTGAGCCGGCCCAAAATGAAAGTGGGTCCCACACTACTGTTAATGGGCCGGCCCAATCTGTTATAGGGCCCTGGTTGTTTGACTAGTCAACTTGCATTAAATTTCATGAGCCTAAAATCCGATATCAATGATACACACAATTACATACACAAATAAAATAAATAGGAAAATTACAAGGCAATTAATGTGCCCAAATAAAAAAAATTACATAGAATCATTGAGGACTTCTATTAGCATCATCAATAACACGTTGAAATTTGACAATCGCCTTGATTGAATCTTGTGTACTATTGGTCAACATATCAGCTACGGACCTTAAAGCAGCAATACCATGTCTTTTATAAAGTACAGCCTTGAGATGTTCATTGTTTGATGAAAAGAATGGTCTAGGTTGACGGCTATGAGAGGATGCATCGTAACAAAGATCGAACTTTTTGTGGGCCTCTCTTCTAATGAAGATTGCTTCATCGAACCGCATTCGATAATAATGCAAAAAGAGTTAAACGATGAACTATGCAAACATGTATTAAGCATTGTCGATATGAGATAGTCACAAGTACTAAGCGCAGTACTTACATTATATCGTTGCATAGGCTCACGCCGGAACCTTTTTTGCGCTCTATCTTCTACTAAGGACTTCTTCATTACAATCGCATTCTAGTAATATTGCAAACATAGTTACAACAATGAACTATTCAAACATTTATTATGCAATGTAGATATAAGATAATAACAAGTTGCATAAATAAGACAATGTATGGAACTTGTACTAAGCGTACTTACATCATAATGTTGCACAGTGGTCGCTTTGGCGACTATCTTCTAATGATGACTCGCTTCACTAAGATCGCATTCTGGTAATATTGCAAAAATAGTTACAACAATTAACTATTCAAACATGTATTACGCAATATAGAGATCGGATAACAGACATGTAGCGTAACATACCGGCTCGCCGCAGTCCTTCTCTTGCGTGCACTAGTCGTGGTCGACATGCCCGTCATTTTAGGTTCAGCCACAAGTGAAATGCTAATCCTCCCGCTCCATTGTCCTTAATCCGTGTTTAGATATCACATTTAAGACCAAGTCAGCTGGTTTCAAATAACAAAAAACTTGAGCTGCCAAATGAATAAGCCAATATTTACCGTGATATCGGATTAAAACCAACTAGATGTTGCTTTGCATGAGATACGAATTTCGGACATTCGGATTTAGTGTAGGGTAATGCCAAGGTTTTCCACATAAAGTAAACTGGCATTAAGAATGACCAAATGTCAGGTTCAAATCACCTTCGCAGTTGCTCCAAGACAAGCATATCAAATAGGCAGAAACATAGTAAAGCATGGATGGCATTGCTATGGCAGGGTTCCAAGTGTTTATCGCTTGCATAAGGAACAATGCATATAGGTTATAGATAATAACGTAAGTAAACTGCCAAAGTTACCAACCAAGAACTCAGATTCCAACCTTCCCTAGCGTCCCCGCTGTTAATGTTGGATATTCTAATAAGTGGTTCGCATGATCAATCCCTAGGAAAAATAACATTGACAAGTTAGTCTACGATAATACAAAGACCAGACATGCACGCAACAATAACTATACAAGCTGTGCGACAGAGCATTCATGGAAAAAATAGCTATAAGCTAAAGACGAGGTATAAGAGCAAGCAGATTGGAAATGCACATAGCATGATTATAAAAGCAAGTAAAAGAATATCGATACACGAGAAAACAGCTAGCGGCTAGCGGTGAGCTAATGACGTGGTATAAGAACAACCAGATTGGAAATGCCCATAGCATGACTATAAAAGGAATAGCATGCAAGTACAAAAACAGCTTGGCAGCAAATGAATGGGTCCCCTATAAATATGTGGATGCACACAGTGTCGGTAGAATGAACGAGGATGGTAGCGACCGGATAATGCTTTGGTACTGTACAATATTTAAACGAACTTCATGCGAAGTAACACATCAAGAAATTTAATGGCATATGAGATCTGCAAATAACTACACAAAACATGGCTAAAGAAACACCGCGATCTAACGGGCCAGCGTACTAACCAAGCTGCGGCGGGGTGGACGGGGGCGGCAACTTGCATTCCAGCGGCGGCGAACGCGGGAGACGATGAGTCGACCCTGTTTCAGTAGAAGCGGGCGTTAGTGAAGCAGATCTGGTTGGCTGGCAAGGGATTCGGTGAAGTTAATACAGCCGCTGCGCCGAGGTAATCGGTGGAATAGATCGGCTTCTGTGGAGGGGAGGGGGTCGCGGTGAAGTAGACACGGTTCCGTTGGAGAGGATCCGGTGCGTCGACAGGAAAGGCGTTGATTGCTACGCTGTGGATGAGGTCGGCGGTGAAGCAGATCCGTCGGTGGCGAGGTCGGCGGTGAAGCAGCTCCGTCGGTGGCGAGGGCGGCGGGGGAGTGGATCGGGTGGGTGGACAGCCAACACGATCAAGGCTACGCAGTGGAGGAGTATGCCGGCGGCGAAGCAGATCTAGTACTGTAGAGAGTCAGAGCTTTGGCGTGTGAGAGTATTTTTGAGCTAATGGGGCGAATGGTTGGTGGGTGGGGGTGGGCCTGTGGGGAGGGTTCGGGATCTAGGCAAGATATTTCATTGTTACCGAATGAGCCCTCCATGGTCGGTGGGTTGTAGCTTCGGACCAGGGTTAAGGTAAAACTGGTCACGGGATTTTCGAATGGATGCGGCGGGATGATTTGGCGCGCGGCCGAAATTTTCAGTTTCAAGCTACGAGCGTAACGACAAAAATAATGTTCTTCCCCGTGGAGCTCTCATTTCTTCCTCTTCTCTTTCTCTCTCGAGTCTCTCCCACTCCCCCGGCTCCTCTCCCCCTTCTCTCCGGCAGCCTCGCCGGCCGGAGACGAGGCCGACTTCTCTCTCGTATATCGTACACCCTCCGAACTAAATTAATTGATTCAACTTTCCTTAGACGTGTATGTATCTCGAGTAAAAACATGTGTGGATACATCCATATTTAGATAAGCAAAGTTGAGTCAGTTAATTTGGATCCGAGGGAGTTCATGTTGTTGTAAGCTTATATCCAGGTGTTTCCCATGAGCAGAATGGCGCAATGGAGTCGGGGATCTCGTCATCGGCTTCAGATCTGGCCTACGGTGAATCTGGCGGATCTTGCCGGCCAAACCCCGATCTGGTGCCATCAAGGTGATGGCGCTAACGGTGAGGCTTGCTTTGGTCGATGCTTCGGATCTGGTCAATGGGGAAGTCAAGTCGCTAACGTTCACAAGCTCGGGGCATACGACGGCGTCATCCGTCTTGCCCGTGAACATCTTGGCCTTTCAGCGGCCCTTCTCGCAGCCAATGTGCCGTTGTCGAGGCCCTTCTTCTCCTTCGTCCCGGCGACTACCGGCGACACCGTCCCAAGTGGTGCGTCCCCGGCGACGGAGTTGCCGGAAAGGATGCGGAGCGAGTAGATCTGATGTGCGGTCCATAAGGACTCGATTGATTTTCTTCTATATGTTTTGGGGTCCTTTTTGTAAAGTTGCAGGTCCTATTAGTTATTGTCTAGTTCTCTTGGACCTCTATGTAATTTTTTGGACTAGTTTCCATTTGCACCGATAAACTTGAATTTTGACAAGTTCACGGGAAAAAAATTCCTTTGCACATATGGCCTATCATGTACGAACATTCTTGAGTTTTAAACTATATGTAATGGCCAGCACTTGCGCAAGGGGCTCGTCTAGTGCGCACTAGTTTCCATTAGCACCGATAAATTTGAATCTTGACAAGTTCTTGGAAGAAAAAATTGATTCACATATAGCCTATCATGTATGAACATTATTTGGATTCAAACTATACATAGATGGCCAACACGTGTAAGAGGGGGTCCTCTAATGTGCACTAGTTTCCATTAGCACTGATAAATTTGAATCTTTACAAGTTCTCGAAAAAAATTGCTTCACACATATGCCCTATCATGTATGAACATTATTGGGATTCATATTATATATAGATGGCCAACACTTGTGCAAGGGGTCCTCTAATTCTTGGGGATTTCAATCTATCTATCTCTCTCGATCTATCGTTGGTGGCCAGAACAACACACATATGCATGCACTTTATGCGCAAAGGCGCGGGTGCCTCTAATAATTCATGTGTGTGCGTATATTTGAACATATTCTTGGGGATTTCAATCTCTATCTCTCGATCTATATATCGTTGGTGGACAAGAAACACACTTATATATATACGCATGCACTTTATGCGCAAAGGCGCGGGTGCCTCTAATAATGTGTGTGTGCACTCGATCGATGATCCCTAAACCTTAAACCCTAATCCCTAATTATACCCTAAACATACACCCTAAACACCCTAAACACTAAACCCTAGACCCTAAACCCTAAACACTACACTCCATATACCCTAAACCCTAAACACTAGACCCTAAACCCTAAACCCCAACCCTTGACCCTGAACCCTAAACCCTAAACCATAAACCCTAAATATATTTCAATCTCTCTCTAGATCTATATATCTTTGGTGGCCAAGAAACTTACTTATATATATACGCATGCACTTTATGCGCAAAGGCATGGGTGCCTCTAATAATTAATGTGTGTGTGCACTCGATCGATGATCCTGTTATCACCAGAATTTGACCGGATCAGAGGTGGGCCGTGATTAAAGATGGGCTTGAAGAATATACATGGAAGGAATACATGACTCGGCCTTGTATACAAAGTTTGGGCTAGTTTGCCCGTGTATATGTAAATATAGTAGGATACGTGTCGGTTAGATAGAATTTGGCTCGTGCACGGTTGGGATTACTCCCATGTTAGAAACTCTACGGACTATAAATATGTATCTAGGATTTCTGAAATAAACAACAATCACGTTCATCACAAACCAATCTAGGCGCATCGCCAACTCCCTTGTCTCGAGGGTTTCTTCCGGGTAAGCATCATGCTGCCTAGATCGCATCTTGCGATCTAGGCAGTACACGTTTATTCGTTGTTCATGCGTTGCTCGTGCTCGAAGCCTTGTTGATGGCGAGCAACGTGGTTATCATAGACGTGTTAGGGTTAGCATTGTTTCATCGTATCATATGCTTTCGTCCGTGCAACCCTTAGACGTCTAGCCGCCCTTACACCTATCTTAGGTGTAAGGGCGGCACCTCGCTTGATCATTATTTAGTAGATCCGATCCGTTATGATTGCTCCTTGTTCTTCAAGGATTAGTTTAATATCCGCATAGTTAGGCCTTACAAACGGGTTGAAGGATCCAGAGTGGCACGTAGGGTGTAGTTTGCTAGCCCTAGACAAGATGTTCCGGGGATCAACTTCATGTTGGTTTTTAGGCCTTGTCTAGGGTCGGTTTATGATCACCGTGCGTGGCCGCCAGGCTCAATCACGCGTAGGATGTTCCGATTATGTGGTGAAAACCCTAAATCATCGTAGGTCGTTTTAGCTTTATATTGATCAAGCAGGACCACTCATGTGATCGTACACCTCGTACGAATCATGGGTGGGTCGGCTCCTTGAGCCGATTCACGGGACAAGCCGAGAGCCGATCGAGGCTCGTATTTAATGTTTACGTGTATGCCATGCGAGGAAACTAAGCGAAGCAAATCCATCACCTTCCCGACCGGTATAGGTCGGGTGGCACGCCCTTGCACCGGCATCGGACGTGCGTGCCGAGGCTTTGCGGGCCGTCGCTCGAGGGACCAGGGCCAGCCGCAGATCCCGGGAGCCTCCCGGCTCTACTCGTGCTGCCCGTCGCCGCTCGCCGGTGGGTTTCGACCGCAACACATTCTGGCACGCCCGGTGGGACCGTCTTCGACATCAACTGCATCGCCATCTACATCTGAGATGGCGGAAGGTACTCCAGTCACGTACGAAGATCTGACTGAGGAGCTCAAGAAGAAGCATGACGAGGTCAAAGCGATCCTCGAAGCCGACCTCATCGGCTCTTTCCGGAGAACCCGCTCACACGGCATCGAGGTGGAAAGGGTTCTCACCCGAAGGCGCGCTCGATGGAGTAGACCCGTCCGCCCCGTCGAAGAACGCACCAGGTCTCGCGTCGAGAGATTAATTTCATGGTAGCTCATTCGCTGCACCGCCATTCCGAGAGCCTCGGTGAACACTTTGGAGCGTGTCGCCCTTCGGGTGATCCAGGAAATCATGAGGCATCGGTACTCTCCGTCGGGACCAGCTCTAGGGACTCACCAAGGAGAGATGCCACTCCGGTCCCGACCACCGCTGCCATTCGCGTTGGCAGCACCGAAGTGCCGAATTCACCGGCATGCGTCGTCTACAAGATCGGTGGTGACCCTAGTGATTACCGGTTCTTGTATGAGGCGCCTAAGGAGATCCCTCACGGATACACGTGCACATACGTGTCGGATCGCGATGAATCGGGCACTCACGAACCGCGATCGCAACAGCAGGGACTTCGGAACGAGCAGGAGGAACTTCGGGAACAGATCTTGAGAAGCAGACGTGGCTAGCCAAGTATGTCACTCCGACAAACCTCCGCGAGCTCAACTCCTGCAGCTTGGCTCGAGCTTGAGAAGCAAGTGTGGTCGGCTAAGTATGCCACTCCGGCGAATCTTCGAGTTCGACTCCCGCAGCCAACGACCGCGGATCGGATCAGTACAATCTTGAGAGACCAGTTCGGCATGGTGCCGAAAAGGAGGGCAATCGGCTATTCCAAGCCGTACCCCAACGAGTACGAGTTGATCCCGCTACCACCCAAGTATCGGCTCCTCGAATTCTCCAAGTTTAGTGGATCGGATGGTTCCAGCTCAATCGAGCATGTGAGCCGATACTTGGCACAGCTGGGCACGATCTCGGCATCGGATGAGCTGCGTGTGAGGTTCTTCGCACGGTCCCTCACAGGATCGGCTTTCGGGTGGGACACATCGCCGCCACCGGACTCAATCCGGACTTGGAAGCGGTTGGAAGAGCAGTTCCACATGCGGTATCACTCGGAGGCTTCCGAGGCTGGCATTGCCGATCTAGCACAAGTACGACGGAAGCGCGGAGAAACGAGTGTCGAATACATCCAGCGCTTCGAGACCGTTAGGAACCGATGCTATTCGGCTCGTGTGATCGAAAAAGAAGCGATCGAGTTGGCGGTGGTGGGTCTCGCATCACCGATCAAGGATGTGGCCTCCCAAGCGAGACTACCCTTCATCGGCGCACATGGTGCGGAGGCTGTCATTATATGAACAAGCGCCACCCGGAGGTATACCAGGATAAATTCAAGCGTGCGGTGGTCCTGGTTGAGGCAGATGAAGATGAAGGCTCGCGGGAGATCAAGAGGTAGCAGTGGCTGAATGGACTCGAGGGGCAAGCCCCGTGTCCTGCAAGTGGGTTAAGCCACAAGGTCCTCCCAGAGGGTTTGACTTCGACGTGACCAAGGCTGAGCAAATTTTCGACCTCTTGCTTAACGAGAAGCAGCTGAAGGTACCCGAAGGCCACAAGATCCCCACGGCTCAGGAGCTGAACGGAAAGCCATACTGCAAGTGGCATAACACGTTCACCCATGCCACCAACGACTGCAGGGTGTGGCGTCGGCAGATCCAAATGGCGATAGAACAAGGGCGTCTAATTTTCAGCCAGTACGCCATGAAAGTCGACACACACCCCTTCCCCGCCGTTAACATGGTGGAGTGCACTTACCATGGGAGGTGCCAGCCAGGCTTCTCGTGCAACATCAACATGGTAGGACCTGGGCACCACCCTGGCAAGGATAGAGACGAGGGCAGTTGCTCTCATGACAACGACAAAGAGGAAGCCGTTCCACGCGATCGGCTCCGGCACGATGGCAAGCGCTACATCACAGAGGGAGAAGTAAAGAATGTGAGATATCAGCGACCTCTCTTTGATCACCTCCTCAACAAATACGTGAGTCAATACGACCAGCGCCGACGATACGACAACGATGACGAAAGAGATCGTCTGGCTAGGGACGCCAGGAGACATCGTCGGCATGATCGCGACGAGGAGAGATATGAGCGCCACGCCAAGGAAAAGTCAAGAGAGCAAGACGACGTGGATAGGCACTCGGGACTGTCCCTTCTTCGGACACTCGCTGGGATTCGGGAATGAGCCGATTGCCTACAATCGGCAACGCGCCAGAATGTAGACAGAAGAAGAAGGGTGCAGGTGACGTGTCCGTGTTCAAACGTCTAGGGCCTCTCCCGCCTCGGAACAAGCACGCTGAGTCCTCTCGGGTGGAAGATCTCGAGGAATTAGAAGACGATGATGAAGAAGAAGAAGATAAGTACCACCGGCCAAGGTGGTGCCCCGATGGACTCAGCCGCTCCCAAAAGCGTAGGGTTCGGCGACTACGTGGTTTGGAGGAAGCCGAAAGGTTATACCCGCACACGTTAAGGAAGGCGCGGCCTGATCTGGCCGCGAAAATTCAGCGAACCCTGGACGAAGAAGGTCGGCCACAAAAGAAAGAGTGGCGCCCCAGACAAAAGAAAGCCGATGATGAGACATCGGCTGGCACAAACATGGTGTTCATCCTCCCGGCGGAGTTTAATGCTCCAGGGTTAGATGAAGCACCTGTGGCACAACTTGACTGCGGCCCACGGCCAGTTATCTTTGAGAAGCCACGAGAAAGAAGCTACAGACACCTGAAGGCCCTGTACTTGTGAGGTTATATCAATGGGCAGCCTGTCAACAAGATGCTGGTGGACACCGGAGCGGCAGTCAACATTATGCCATACTCCATGCTACGTCGGTTGGGACGCTCTAGCTCGGATCTCATCAAGACCAACGTTACATTGAGCGATTTCAACGGCCAAGCATCTGACGCACAAGGTGTTCTGAACGTGGATCTGACCGTAGGAAGGAAAACCATCCCTACGATGTTCTTTATTGTCGATAGCAAGAGCGCCTATGCTGTCCTGCTAGGGAGAGATTGGATCCACGCCAACTGTTGCATTCCATCCACGATGCACCAATGTTTAATACAGTGGGATGGAGATGAAGTAGAGGTCGTCCACGCAGATGACTCAGCCGAGATTTCAACGGCCGGCATGAACGTTTGGGAGACGACAGGCCAAGAGCCACTCTCGGGCATCAATTTGGACGATCGCGAGCGCATCGACGTGACGAAGGACGGGGTTAGGCTGGTCTTATCCACCGGCCTGACCGTATAGCAAGAACAAATCTATGGACGAACGTGGCGAGGGCCGATCCTTGTGATCGGCCCCAAAAATCTATGGACGAACGTTGCAAAACCTTCATTGAGCGATTCAATCAACATGGAGGCCGATTCCAGCAATCGGCCAAAATTATCCTCACCATACGTTCTGCCTGTGTTCAACGTCGATCTAACGGACAACGGGTTTACGTCGGCTGATGAGCTGGAAGAAGTCAACATTGGTCCTAACGGAGCCGACGTTCAAATACAGTGCCTTGGCTAACTACAGAGCCGATATCCGCAGTTACCTGGCAGATTCGGCTCGGGGGGCACCTAATCAGATGAACATGTGCGATACATGTGCAGTGAAATATTGGGGGCCGATAGAAAAATCGGCCAGTAAAAAAAAATTTCTCATGATGTACAGCCGATACACAGACATCGACTTTAGAGCTAAGAAACAAAGCCGATGCACAGCCATCGACTCTAGTACAAATTACGCGGGATCTACCAGCTGCGTGTTCAAGACGCGGATTTCGGCCAAGTCGGCCTTCAGGTCAGCTTCGAGGCCTTCTGCTTCCTCGAGGGAGTGAACGATGAGAGCTTCCTCAGCTTCAATGAGCTGTTTTGTTGCCCGAACCTTCTCTTCGAGGACCTCCAACCATTTGCGCAAGGTCGCCAGTTCAGCGAGCGTTGTCGGAGGTGTCGGCTTGGGCGTACAAGGCAGCTTTTTGCTCATCAAGCCATTGGCATGTTGTCTGCAATATTGGCTTTCAACGGAAGAAGAGGTGATCGGCTCTGGTGTTTCTGCTGTCGGTTTGGCCAAGTTGGCCACCTTCTCAACTGCACTCGTAGAAGTTGCTAGAGTGGCGGATGACATGGGTACCTCCTCGACGTCCCCACCGGAGGTGTCATCAGTTTGCGAGAGGAAGAGGTTAGCCGATAAGAACGACAAGGGGTCGGCGAGGAAAAATCAGCCGAGGAAAGGATGGAGTTACGTTTGATATCTCCTGGTTTAATGGAGAGGTTTGCGGTTCTTTGCGAGCTCTCTTGATGCATCGGCTCTCTGTGCGTAAGCTGCCCTGCCCCGCTTTGATGAGAGTTTGGGAAACGGAAGGTTCAGTAGCTGACCTTTTCTTGGAAGCCGACGGTGGCAAGTCTGGCTGGCCCTGCGTGGTGGTTTTCTCAGAATTGCTCGAGCTCGAGTCCTTTCGGCCGAACCGTGTGGCCTCACCACCTGTTCTCGCCTTGACCGAGGCTCGGGGGTAGCTGGCCTAGTAGACACTCTGTTTTTTGAAGCCGATTCAGGTGTTATCGGCTGACTCTGTATCACAACCCTCTTCAAAGGTGGGTCTGGACCGTCCTGGTACTGCAAGGAGATGAAGGAACATCGTCGGCGAAACTACCCCTGAAGGAGGCTGGATGTTCAAAACAGCCGATGAACAGCCATCGGCTTCAGGGTTGCAAAGTATCATGGTCGGATATTTGAGTCTGGCCTCATGGGCGTTTGAGGGGAAAAGTCCGATATGTTGCTATCGGTTCTTAGTGCGGCAAATGGAAGACTTGAAATTGGATAAATGGAGAGTCAAGTTGAAAGAACGAGTTCTTATTGATTCAAAGGATCGGCTTTACAAGAAAGAGCCGATGGCTCTCAAAAGGATCATCCAATGTCTAATGCACTACTACTACTAGGCCTATACTAGTAGATCCTAGTCTACGGGCCGTCGTCTGCCCTCGTCGTCGTCCTCGGAGCTCTCGTCGGCGCTGCTGCCGGCGGGCTCCTCGTCGGCTGCTCCCGTAGCCCTCTACGGGAGCCTCATCCTCCTCGTCATCGTCGCCGTCGTCGTCATCCCACCGGGTGCGAAGGCGCTTCGCTGGTGGGTAACCTTCGAGGGAGTCGTCGTCGTCGTCTTCCTCCTCCTCTTCCTCGGAAGGGGTGTAATCGTCCCGGGAGAACGAGTCGTCCTCGCTCTCCGATTCCGGTTCCCCATCGGCGAGGAACTGGAGGTCTTCATCTCCGCTGGTCAAGGACTTGTCGTCCTCGGACCCGGACGGAGGAGGCGTGGTCCTCCCGGTCCCACTCCTCCGGGGCGTGCTCGTCGTGCGCCGCCATCCGAGCCGCCACCGGGTCCCACTCCGGCGTGGGTTCGCGGGATGAGGAGGAGGAGGAGGAGAAGGTCCGGGAGGGAGATCCGACGAGGCGGAGGAGGAAGAGGAGGAAGACATTGCTCTGAGATTGGGGTTTCTTGGTGCCGATGGCTAGAACAGAGCAAGGGGATGAAGTGGCGAACTGTCCGGAGCGGTTAAATAAAGAGGGGATATAGTGGAGATTCAATGCCACGAGCAGTTTCCGAGAAGTGGTGCCCAAAAGAAAAAAAATTTGGCCAGGTCACGCGGAGAAGTTGAGGAGGCAAGGCATCATGATGATGGATACTGCGACGGTTCTGCTCTGCCACGACATGACCCGACGACGAAAAAAACAGAGTGATTTTGGAATTGTCATTTCCAAAACCAGGGGGGCATGTGTTATCACCAGAATTTGACCGGATCAGAGGTGGGCCGTGATTAAAGATGGGCTTGAAGAATATACATGGAAGGAATACATGACTCGGCCTTGTATACAAAGTTTGGGCTAGTTTGCCCGTGTATCTGTAAATATAGTAGGATACGTGTCGGTTAGATAGAATTTGGCTCGTGCACGGTTGGGATTACTCCCACGTTAGAAAGTCTACGGACTATAAATATGTATCTAGGGTTTCTGAAATAAACAACAATCACGTTCATCACAAACCAATCTAGGCGCATCGCCAACTCCCTTGTCTCGAGGGTTTCTTCCGGGTAAGCATCATGCTGCCTAGATCGCATCTTGCGATCTAGGCGATGACACGTTTATTCGCTGTTCATGCGTTGCTCGTGCTGAAGCCTTGTTGATGGCGAGCAACGTGGTTATCATAGACGTGTTAGGGTTAGCATTGTTTCATCGTACCATATGCTTTCGTCCGTGCAACCCTTAGACGTCTAGCCGCCCTTACACCTATCTTAGGTGTAAGGGCGGCACCTCGCTTGATCATTATTTAGTAGATCCGATCCGTTATGATTGCTCCTTGTTCTTCAAGGATTAGTTTAATATCCGCATAGTTAGGCCTTACAAACGGGTTGAAGGATCCAGTGGCACGTAGGGTGTAGTTTGCTAGCCCTAGACAAGATGTTCCGGAGATCAACTTCATGTTGGTTTTTAGGCCTTGTCTAGGGTCGGTTTATGATCACCGTGCGTGGCCGCCAGGCTCAATCACGCGTAGGATGTTCCGATTATGTGGTGAAAAACCTAAATCATCGTAGGTCGTTTTAGCTTTATATTGATCAAGCAGGACCACCATGTGATCGTACAACTCGTACGAATCATGGGTGGATCGGCTCCTTGAGCCGATTCACAGGACAACCTGAGAGCCGATCGAGGCTCGTATTTAATGTTTACGTGTATGCCATGCGGGAAACTAAGCGAAGCAAATCCATCACCTTCCCGACCGGGTATAGGTCGGGTGGCACGCCCTTGCACCAGCATCGGACGTGCGTGCCGAGGCTTTGCGGCCGTCGCTCGAGGGACCAGGGCCAGCCGCAGTCCTGGGAGCCTCCCGGCTCTACTGTGTTGCTCGTCGCTGCTCGCCGGTGGGTTTCTGACCGCAACAGATCCCTAAACCTTGAACCCTAAAACCCTAATCCCTAATTATACCCTAACCGTACACCCTAAACACCCTAAACACTAAACCCTAAACCCGACCTAAACCCTAAACCCTAAACACTAAACCCTAAACCCTAACCCTAGACCCTAAACCCTAAACACGTACTAAACCCTAAACCCTAGACCCTAAACCCTAATTAATTAACCTTAACCCTAACCCTAACCCTAAAACCCTAGCTAGCTAACCCTAAAACCTAAACCCTAATTAAACACTACATATATATATAGGCCAACGACACTTAATTGCGCATCAAGCAGGCGGCCAAATAATTAGCGCTGATAAATTAATTAACTTGAATCTTGACAAGTTCTCTCGAATGAAAACACATTTGATTAAGTTGCCTCATAATATATATACAATTAGTGTGCATGCGCGCATGGCATACCATGGACATATCATTCGTGCATATATATATATATATCTCAATATATATCTGAACATATTCTTGGGGATATATATATATATTTCAATCTCTCTCTCGATCTATATATATCGTTGGTGGCCAAGAAACACACTTATTATATATATACGCATGCACTTTATGCGCAAAGGCGCGGGTGCCTCTAATAATGTGTCCGTGCACTAGCTCGATCGATGATCCCTAAACCTTAAACCCTAAAACCCTAATCCATGATCCCTAATTATACCTTAAACGTACACCCTAAACACCCTAAACACTAAACCCTAAACCCTAGACCCTAAACCCTAAACCCCCAAACCCCAAACCCTAAACCCTAAACCCTAAACCCTAAACCCTAAACCCTAATTAATTAACCTTAACCCTAACCCTACCCCTAAAACCCTAGCTAGCTAATCCTAAATCCTAAACCCTAATTAAACCCTACATATATATATATAGGCCAACGACACTAAATTGCGCATCAAGCAGGCGACCAACTAATTAGTGCTGCTAAATTAATTAACTTGAATCTTGACAAGTTCTCTCGAATGAAAACACATTTGATTAAGTTGCCTCATAATATATATACAATTAGTGTGCATGCGCGCATGGCATACCTTGCACATATCATTTGTGCATATATTTCAATGTATATCTGAACATATTCTTGGGGATAAATATATATATTCCAATCTTTCTCTCTCGATCTATATATATATATCGTTGGTGGCCAAAAACACACTTATATATACGCATGCACTTTATGCGCAAAGGCGCGGGTGCCTCTAATAATGTGTGTGTGCACTCGATCGATGATCCCTAAACCTTAAACCCTAAAACCCTAATCCCTAATTATACCCTAAACGTACACCCTAAACACTAAACCCTAAACCCTAAACCCTAGACCCTAAACCCTAAACACTACACCCTAAACCCTAACCCTAGACCCTAAATCCTAATTAAACACTAAACCCCAAACCCCAAACCCTAAACCCTAAACCCTAGACCCTAAACCCTAATTAATTAACCTTAACCATAACCCTAACCCTAAAACCCTAGCTAGCTAATCCTAAACCCTAAACCCTAATTAAACCCTACATATATATATAGGCGAACGACACTAAATTGCGCATCAAGCAGGCGACCAACTAATTAGCGCTAATAAATTAATTAACTTTGTTGAATCTTGACAAGTTCTCTCGAATGAAAACACATTTGATTAAGTTGCCTCGTAATATATATACAATTAGTGTGCATGCGCGCATGGCATACCTTGCACATATCATTCGTGCATATATTTCAATATATATCTGAACATATTCTTGGGGATAAATATATATATTTTCTCTCTCGATCTATATATATATCGTTGGTGGCCAAAAAACACACTTATATATACGCATGCACTTTATGCGCAAAGGCGCGGGTGCCTCTAATTAATAATGTGTGTGTGCACTCGATCGATGATCCCTAAACCTTAAACCCTAAAACCCTAATCCCTAATTATACCCTAAACATACACCCTAAACACCCTAAACTCTAAACCCAAAACCCTAGACCCTAAACCCTAAACACTACACCCTAAACCATAAACCCTAACCCTAGACCCTAAACCCTAATTAAACACTAAACCCCAAACCCCAAACCCTAAACCCTAAACCCTAGACCCTAAACCCTAATTAATTAACCCTAACCCTAACCCTAAAACCCTAGCTAGCTAATCCTAAACCCTAAACGCTAATTAAACCCTACATATATATATAGGCCAACGACACTAAATTGCGCATCAAGTAGGCAACCAACTAATTAGCGCCAATAAATTAATTAACTTTGTTGAATCTTGACAAGTTCTCTCGAATGAAAACACATTTGATTAAGTTGCCTCGTAATATATATACAATTAGTGTGCATGCGCGCATGGCATACCTTGCACATATCATTCGTGCATATATTTCAATATATATCCGAACATATTCTTGGGGATAAATATATATATTTCAATCTTTCTCTCTCGATCTATATATATATCGTTGGTGGCCAAAAAACACACTTATATATACGCATGCACTTTATGCGCAAAGGCGCGGGTGCCTCTAATAATGTGTGTGTGCACTCGATCGATGATCCCTAAACCTTAAACCCTAAAACCCTAATCCCTAATTATACCCTAAACGTACACCCTAAACACCCTAAACACTAAACCCTAAACCCTAGACCCTAAACCCTAAACACTACACCCTAAACCCTAAACCCTAACGCTAGACCCTAAACCCTAATTAAACACTAAACCCCAAACCCCAAACCCTAAACCCTAAACCCTAAACCCTAGACCCTAAACCCTAATTAATTAACCTTAACCCTAACCCTAAAACCCTAGCTAGCTAATCCTAAACCCTAAACCCTAATTAATTAAACCCATATATATATATATATATATATATATATATATATATATATATATATATATATATATAGGCCAGCGACACTAAATTGCGGTTCAAGCAGGCAACCAACTAATTAGCGCTAATAAATTAATTAACTTGTTGAATCTTGACAAGTTCTCTCGAATGAAAACACACTTGATTAAGTTGCCTCATAATATATATACAATTAGTGTGCATGCGCGCATGGCATACCTTGCACATATCATTCGTGCATATATTTCAATATATATATGAACATATTCTTGGGGATGAATATATATATTTCAATCTTTCTCTCTCGATCTATATATATATCGTTGGTGGCCAAAAAACACACTTATATATACGCATGCACTTTATGCGCAAAGGCGCGGGTGCCTCTAATAATGTGTTTGTGCACTCGATCGATGATCCCTAAACCTTAAACCCTAAAACCCTAATCCCTAATCCCTAATTATACCCTAAACGTACACCCTAAATTAACACCCTAAACCATAAACCCTAAACCCTAAACCCTAAACCCTAAACACTACACCCTAAACCCTAAACCCTAACCCTAGACCCTAAACCCTAATTAAACACAAAACCCCAAACCCCAAACCCTAAACCCTAAACCCTAGACCCTAGACCCTAAACCCTAATTAATTAACCTTAACCCTAACCCTAACCCTAAAACCCTAGCTAGCTAATCCTAAACCCTAAACCCTAATTAAACCCTATATATATATAGGCCAACGACACTAAATTGCGCATCAAGCAAGCGACCAACTAATTAGCGCTAATAAATTAATTAACTTGTTGAATCTTGACAAGTTCTCTCGAATGAAAACACACTTGATTAAGTTGCCTCATAATATATATACAATTAGTGTGCATGCGCGCATGGCATACCTTGCACATATCATTCGTGCATATATTTCAATATATATCTGAACATATTCTTGGGGATAAATTTATATATTTCAATCTTTCTCTCTCGATCTATATATATATATCGTTGGTGGCCAAAAAACACACTTATATATATACACGCATGCACTTTATGCGCAAAGGCGCGGGTGCCTCTAATAATGTGTGTGTGCACTCGATCGATGATCCCTAAACCTTAAACCCTAAAACCCTAATCCCTAATTATACCCTAAACGTACACCCTAAACACCCTAAACACTAGACCCTAAACCCTAAACACTACACCCTAATTAAACCCTAAACCCTAAACCCTAACCCTAGACCCTAAACCCTAATTAAACACTAAACCCCAAACCCCAAACCCTAAACCCTAAACCCTAAACCCTAAACCCTAAACCCTAGACCCTAATTAAACCCTAATTAATTAACCTTAACCCTAACCCTAACCCTAAAACCCTAGCTAGCTAATCCTAAACCCTAAACCCTAATTAAACCCTACATATATATATAGGCCAACGATACTAAATTGCGCATCAAGCAGGCGACCAACTAATTAGCGCTAATAAATTAATTAACTTGTTGAATCTTGACAAGTTCTCTCGAATGAAAACACATTTGATTAAGTTGCCTCATAATATATACAATTAGTGTGCATGCGCGCATGGCATACCTTGCACATATGATCATTCGTGCATATATTTCAATATATATCTGAACATATTCTTGGGGATAAATATATATATTTCAATCTTTCTCTCTCGATCTATATATATATATCGTAGGTGGCCAAAAAACACACTTATATATACGCATGCACTTTATGCTCAAAGGCGCGGGTGCCTCTAATAATGTGTGTGTGCACTCGATGGATGATCCCTAAACCTTAAACCCTAAAACCCTAATCCCTAATCCCTAATTATACCCTAAATGTACACCCTAAATTAACACCCTAAACACTAAACCCTAAACCCTTAGACCCTAAACCCTAAACACTACACCCTAAACCCTAAACCCTAAACCCTAACCCTAAACCCCAACCCCAAACCCTGCTAAACCCTAAACCCTAGGCCCTAAACCCTAATTAATTAACCTTAACCCTAACCCTAAAACCTGCGCCTCATAATATATATACAATTAGTGTGCATGCGCGCATGGCATACGTACCTTGCACATATCATTTGTGCATATATTTCAATATATATCTGAACATATTTCTTTGGGATAAATATATATATTTCAATCTTTCTCTCTCGATCTATATATATATCGTTGGTGGCCAAAAAACACACTTATATATACATACGCATGCACTTTATGCGCAAAGGCGTGGGTGCCTCTAATAATATGTGTGTGCACTCGATCGATGATCCCTAAACCTTAAACCCTAAAACCCTAATCCCTAATTATACCCTAAACGTACACCCTAAATTAACACCCTAAACACTAAACCCTAAACCCTAAACCCTAAACCCTAAACCCTAAACCCTAAACACTAAACCCTAAACACTAAACCCCAAACCCTAAACCCTAGACCCTAAACCCTAATTAATTAACCCTAACCCTAACCCTAAACCCTAAACACTAAACCCCAAACCCTAAACCCTAGACCCTAAACCCTAATTAATTAACCTTAACCCTAACCCTAACCCTAAAACCCTAGCTAGCTAATCCTAAACCCTAAACCCTAATTAAACCCTACATATATATATAGGCCAATGATACGTCTCCGACGTATCGATAATTTCTTATGTTCTATGCCATATTATTGATGATACCTACATGTTTTATGCACACATTATGTCATATTCGTGCATTTTCTGGAACTAACCTATTAACAAGATGCCGAAGTGCCGGTTCTCGTTTTCACGCTCGTTTTTGGTTTCGAAATCCTAGTAACGAAATATTCTCGGAATTGGACGAAACGAAGACCCAGGGGCCTATTTTTCCACGGAGCTTCCAGAAGACCGAAGAACATACGAAGTGGGGCCACGAGGTGGCGACACCACAAGGTGGCGCGGCCAAGGAGGGGCCCGCGCCGCCCTATGGTGTGGGCCCCTCGTCAGGCCCTCGACTCTGCCCTTCCGCCTACTTAAAGCCTCCGTCGCGAAACCCCTGATGCGAAAAACCACGATACAGAAAACCTTACTGAGACGCCGCCGCCGCCGATCCCATCTCGGGGGATTTCGGAGATCTCCTCCGGCACCCGCCGGAGAGGGGATTCATCTCCCGGAGGACTCTACACCGCCATGGTCGCCTCCGGAGTGATGAGTGAGTAGTTCACCCCCGGACTATGGGTCCATAGCAGTAGCTAGATGGTTGTCTTCTCCTCATTGTGCTTCATTGTTGGATCTTGTGAGCTGCCTAACATGATCAAGATCATCTATCTGTAATACTCTATGTTGTGTTTGTCGGGATCCGATGGATAGAGAATACCATGTCATGTTAATTATCAAGTTATTACATATGTGTTGTTTATGATCTTGCATGCTCTCCGTTACTAGTAGAGGCTCTGGCCAAGTTTTTGCTTTTAACTCCAAGAGGGAGTATTTATGCTCGATAGTGGGTTCATGCCTGCATTGACACCTGGGACAGTGACAGAAAGTTCTAAGGTTGTGTTGTGCTGTTGCCACTAGGGACAAAACATTGGCGCTATGTCCGAGGATGTAGTTGTCGATTACATTACGCACCATACTTAATGCAATTGTCTGTTGCTTTGCAACTTAATACTGGAGGGGGTTCGGATGATAACCTGAAGGTGGACTTTTTAGGCATAGATGCAGTTGGATGGCGGTCTATGTACTTTGTCGTAATGCCCAATTAAATCTCACTATACTTATCATGTCATGTATGTGCATTGTTATGCCCTCTCTATTTGTCAATTGCCCGACTGTAATTTGTTCACCCAACATGCTTTTATCTTATGGGAGAGACACCTCTAGTGAACTGTGGACCCCGGTCCATTCTTTTATACTGAAATACAAATCTGCTGCAATACTTGTTTTTACTATTTTCTCTGCAAACAATCATCTTCCACACAATACGGTTAATCCTTTGTTACAGCAAGCCGGTGAGATTGACAACCTCACTGTTTCGTTGGGGCAAAGTACTTTGGTTGTGTTGTGCAGGTTCCACGTTGGCGCCGGAATCTCTGGTGTTGCGCCGCACTATATCCCGCCGCCATCAACCTTCAACGTGCTTCTTGACTCCTACTGGTTCGATTAAACCTTGGTTTCTTACTAAGGGAAACTTGCCGCTGTGCGCATCACACCTTCCTCTTGGGGTTCCCAACGGACGTGTCAACTACACGCATCAAGCAAATTTCTGGCGCCGTTGCCGGGGACCTGAAGAAAAGTTACACCACAGAGATCTCTAACTCCAACGTCAACTTTGCGCCAGAAGCAAATTTCTGGCGCCGTTGCCGGGGAGATCAAGACACGCTGCAAGGGGAGTCTCCACTTCCCAATCTCTTTACTTTGTTTTTGTCTTGCTTTATTTTATTTACTACTTTGTTTGCTGCATTATATCAAAACACAAAAAAATTAGTTGCTAGTTTTACTTTATTTACTGTCTTGTTTGCCATATCAAAAACACAAAAAATTAGTTTACTTGCATTTACTTTATCTAGTTTGCTTTATTTACTATTGCTAAAATGGCCAACCCTGAAAATACTAAGTTGTGTGACTTCACTAGCACAAATAATAATGATTTCTTATGCACACCTATTGCTCCACCTCGCTACTACAGCAGAATTCTTTGAAATTAAACCTGCTTTACTTAATCTTGTCATGAGAGAGCAATTTTCTGGTGTTAGTTCTGATGATGCTCGCTGCCCATCTCAATAATTTTGTTGAACTATGTGAAATGCAAAAATATAAAGATGTAGATGGTGACATTATAAAATTAAAATTGTTCCCTTTCTCATTAAGAGGAAAAGCTAAAGATTGGTTGCTCTCTCTGCCTAAGAATAGTATTGATTCCTGGACTAAATGCAAGGATGCTTTTATTGGTAGATATTATCCCCCTGCTAAAATTATATCTTTGAGGAGTAGCATAATGAATTTTAAACAATTAGATAATGAACATGTTGCTCAAGCTTGGGAAAGAATGAAATCTCTGGTTAAAAATTGCCCAACCCATGGATCGACTACTTGGATGATCATCCAAACCTTCTATGCAGGACTAAATTTTTCTTCGCGGAATTTATTGGATTCAGCTGCTGGAGGTACCTTTATGTCCATCACTCTTGGTGAAGCAACAAAGCTCCTTGATAATATGATGGTTAATTACTCTGAACGGCACACGGAAAGAGCTCCAGAAGGTAAGAAGGTAAATTCTGTTGAAGAATCCTCTTCCTTGAATGATAAGGTTGATGCTATTATGTCTATGCTTGCGAATGATAGGACTAATGTTGATCCTAATAATGTTCCATTAGCTTCATTGGTTGCCCAAGAAGAACATGTTGATGTAAACTTCATTAAAAATAATAATTTCAACAACAATGCTTATCTGAACAATTCTAGTAATAACTATAGGCCATATCCTTATAATAATGGTAACGGTTATGCTAATTCTTATGGGAATTCTTACAACAATAATAGGAATACACCCCCTGAACTTGAGGCCATGCTTAAAGAATTTATTAGTACACAAACTGCCTTTAACAAATCTGTTGAAGAAAAGCTCAATAAAATTGATATTCTTGTTTCTAGAGTTGATAGTCTTGATTCTGATGTTGATCTTTTGAAATCGAAAGTTATGCCTAATAGGGATATTGAAAATAAAATTGTTACTACAGCAAATGCCATCCAAGTTAGAATTAATGAGAATATAAGATTAATGGCTGAACTGCGTGCTAGGTGGGATAGAGAAGAAAATGAAAAACTAGCTAAAAAGGAAAATGTAGCTAAAGTTTGGACTATTACCACCACTAGCAATGCTAATGATTCATATGTTGCTGCACCTCCTACTATCAATGGTAAAATAATTGGTGTTGGCAATGCTTCTACTCCTAGTGCAAAGCGCGCAAAATTACCTGAAACCGCTAAAACTGCTGAAACTGCTTGTGATAAAACTGCTGAAATTTTTTCCAACCTTGGGGATGATAATCCCATTGCTTTAGATTGTAATGATTTATATTTTGATGATTGCCACATCTCTGAAGTTATAAAGTTCTTGCAAAAACTTGCTAAAAGTCCCAATGCTAGCGCTATAAACTTGGCTTTCACAAAACATATTACAAATGCTCTCATAAAAGCTAGAGAAGAGAAACTAAAACTTGAAACTTCTATTCCTAGAAAGATAGAGGATGGTTGGGAGCCCATCATTAAAATGAGAGTCAAAGATTTTGATTGTAATGCCTTATGTGATCTTGGTGCAAGTATTTCTGTTATGCCTAAAAAAGTCTATGATATGCTTGACTTGCCACCATTGAAGAATTGTTATTTGGATGTTAACCTCACTGATAATGCTAAAAAGAAACCTTTGGGAAGAATTGATAATTTTCATATTATGGTTAACAATAACCTTGTCCCCTTTGATTTTGTTGTCTTGGATATTGAATGCAATGCATCTTGCCCCATTATATTGGGAAGACCTTTTCTTCGAACCGTTGGTGCTACTATTGATATGAAGGAAGGTAATATTAAATATCAATTTCCTCTTAAGAAAGGTATGGAACACTTCCCTAGAAAGAAAATGAAGTTACCTTATGATTCTATCATTAGAACAAATTATGATGTTGATGCTTCGTCTCTTGATGTTACTTGATATACACTTTCTGCGCCTAGCTGAAAGGCGTTAAAGAAAAGCGCTTATGGGAGACAACCCATGTTTTTACTCCAGTATTTTTGTTTTATATTTGTGTCTTGGAAGTTGTTTACTACTGTAGCAACCTCTCCTTATCTTAGTTTTATGTTTTGTTGTGCCAAGTAAAGTCTTTGATAGAAAAGTAAGTACTAGATTTGGATTACTGCGCAGTTCCAGATTTCTTTGCTGTAACGAATCTGGGTCTATCTCCCTGTAGGTAGCTCAGAAAATTAAGCCAATTTACGAGCATGATCCTCAGATATGTACGCAACTTTCATTCAATTTGAGCATTTTCGTTTGAGCAAGTCTGGTGGCCTAATAAAATCCATCTTTACGGACTGTTCTGTTTTGACAGATTCTGTCTTTTATTTCGCATTGCCTCTTTTGCTATGTTGGATGAATTTCTTTGATCCATTAATGTCCAGTAGCTTTATGCAATGTCCAGAAGTGTTAATAATGATTGTGTCACCTCTGAACATGTGAATTTTTATTATGCAATAACCCTCTAATGAGTTATTTCGAGTTTGGTGTGGAGGAAGTTTTCAAGGATCAAGAGAGGAGTATGATGCAATATGATCAAGGAGAGTGAAAGCTCTAAGCTTGGGGATGCCCCGGTGGTTCACCCCTGCATATTCTAAGAAGACTCGAGCGTCTAAGCTTGGGGATGCCCAAGGCATCCCCTTCTTCATCGACAACATTATCGGGTTCCTCCCCCGAAACTATATTTTTATTCCGTCACATCTTATGCACTTTGCTTGGAGCGTCGGTTTGTTTTTGTTTTTTGTTTTGTTTGAATAAAATGGATCCTAGCATTCACTTTATGGGAGAGAGACACGCTCCGCTGTAGCATATGGACAAATATGTCCTTAGGCTCTACTCATAGTATTCATGGCGAAGTTTCTTCTTCGTTAAATTGTTATATGGTTGGAATTGGAAAATGCTACATGTAGTAACTCTAAAATGTCTTGGATAATTTGATACTTGGCAATTGTTGTGCTCATGTTTAAGCTCTGGCATCATATACTTTGCACCCATTAATGAAGAAATACTTAGAGCTTGCTAATTTGGTTTGCATATTTGGTTTCTCTAGAGTCTAGATAACATCTAGTATTGAGTTTTGAACAACAAGGAAGACGGTATGGAGTCTTATAATGTTTACCATATGTCTTTTATGTGAGTTTTTCTGTACCGTTCATCCTTGTGTTTGTTTCAAATAACCTTGCTAGCCTAAACCTTGTATCGAGAGGGAATACTTCTCATGCATCCAAAATACTTGAGCCAACCACTATGCCATTTGTGTCCACCATACCTACCTACTACATGGTATTTATCCGCCATTCCAAAGTAAATTGCTTGAGTGCTACCTTTAAAATTCCATCATTCACCTTTGCAATATATAGCTCATGGGACAAATAGCTTAAAAACTATTGTGGTATTGAATATGTACTTATGCACTTTATCTCTTATTAAGTTGCTTGTTGAGCGATAACCATGTTTCTGGGGACGCCATCAACTATTCTTTGTTGGATATCATGTGAGTTGCTATGCATGTCCGTCTTGTCTGAAGCAAGAGAGATCTACCACCTTTATGGTTGGAGCATGCATATTGTTAGAGAAGAACTTTGGGCCGCTAACTAAAGCCATGATTCATGGTGGAAGTTTCAGTTTTGGACACATATCCTCAATCTCATATGAGAATAATAATTGTTGCCACATGCTTATGCATTAAAGAGGAGTCCATTATCTCGTTGTCCATGTTGTCCCGGTATGGATGTATAAGTTGAGAATAATCAAAAGCGAGAAATCCA
>NC_061510.1:235216536-235289908 GCF_022539505.1 Lolium rigidum | reverse complement strand
GCTATCGTCGTGCAACCCTTAGGCATCTAGCCGCCCTTACGCCCGTCACGGGTGTAAGGGCGGCACCCCGCTTGATCATTGTTTAGTAGATCCGATCCGTTATGATTGCTCCTTGTTCTTCAAGGATTAGTTTAATATCTGCATTGTTAGGCCTTACAAAGGGTTGGAGGATCCAGCCGGCGTGTAGGGTGTCGTTTGCTAGCCCTAGACAGGACGTTCCGAGGATCAACCTCGTGTTGGTTTTTAGGCCCCGTCCGGGATCGGCTTACGATCACCGTGCGCGGTCGCGAGGCCCAATCACGAGTAGGACGTTCCGATTGTGCGGTGAAAACCCCAAATCGTAGTAGGTCGCTTCAGCTTTATCTTGATCAGCAGGACCACCATCCGATCGTACACCTCGTACGCATCATGGGTGGATCGGCTCTTTGAGCCGATTCACAGACAACCTGAGAGCCGATCGAGGCTCGTATTTAACGTTTACGTGTATGCCATGCAGGAAACTAAGCGAGGCATCATCCAACACCTTCCTGACCAGGTACAGGTCAGGTGGCACGCCCTTGCATCAGCATCGGACGTGTGTGCAGAAGGCTTTGCGGGCCGTCGCTCGGAGGGACCAGGGCCAGCCGCAGTCCTGGGAGATTCCCGGCTCTACGGTGTTGCCCGTCGCTGCCCGCCGGTGGGTTTCTGACCGCAACAGATACATAGTTGCCTTAGTCCTTCGACCATGAGATCATGTAAGTCACTTACACCGGAAGGGTACTTTGATTACATCAAACGCCATTGCGTAAATGGGTGGTTATAAAGATGATATTAAGTATTCGGAAAGTGTGAGTTGAGGCATATGGATCAATAGTGGGATTTGTCCATCCTGATGACGGATAGATATACTCCGGGCCCTCTCGGTGGAATGTCGTCTGATTAGCTTGCAAGCATATGATTGGATCATAAGAGATGACATACCGCGGTACGAGTAAAGAGTACTTGTCGGTAACGAGGTTGAACAAGGTATGGAGATACCGATGATCAAACCTCGGACAAGTAGAATATCGTGTGACAAAGGGAATCGGCATCGTATGTAAATAGTTCAATCGATCACTAAAGTCATCGTTGAATATGTGGGAGCCATTATGGATCTCCAGATCCCGCTATGGGTTATTGCTCGGAGAGGAGTCTCGACCATGTCTGCATAGTTCGCGAACCGTAGGGTGACGCGCTTAAGGTTCGATGTCGCATAAGTAGATTCGGAATATGAGATGGAGTCCGAAGTTTTTGTTCGGAGTCTCGGATGGGATCCAGGACATCACGAGGAGGTCCGGAATGGTCCGGAGAATAAGATTCATATAAGGGAAGTCATTTTTCGGGGTTCGGGAAAAAGTCCGGTGTTTTGACCGGAGCTTCTAGAAGGTTCTAGAGGGCCACCAGTGGGCCCACCACCCCGGGATAGGCCACATAGGCACCACATGGCATGGTGGGTCCTGCCCACTATGACATGTGGGCCCAGGCCGGCCCCCCTTGGAGATAAGATCTATCTCTAGTTTAAATGGTTTAAATCTAGAGATAGAATCTATCTCTAAAATTAAAGTGTTTAAAATTAGAGATAAAGGGGAACACTTGGGGGAGGGGTTTGCCCCTCCCCATGCGCCGGCCAAAGGGGTGGGTGGGCCCTAGGGGAAACCCTAGGCCGACCCCCCGCCTATATAAAGAGGGGAGGGGGTGGCCGGCCAAGGCCCCCCTGATCCAACCCTAGCCGCCCCCCTCTCTACCTCCTTCATACACTGCTCCGGCTTAGGCAAAGCCCTGCAGTAATTCTTATCCACCACCACCACCACGTCGTCGTGCTGCTGGGATTCCGTGGAGATCTACCACACCTCCGCTGCCCGCTGGAACGGGGAGAGGAAGGGGCTTCATCGACACCGTACACGCGACCGAGTACGGAAGTGCTGTCGGATTGCAGCACCGGAACGATCGTCTACACCAACAACAAGATTAATCTCGTAGGCTTTGGAATCTTCGAGGGTTAGTCTCATCTCCATCTCGTTGCTCCGATCTTGTAGATTAGATCTTGGGTGTTTCATAGATTAGATCTTGGATTTATTCGTCTTTGCGGTAGGAAATTTTTTATTTTCTATGCAACGAACCCCATCAAGCTGGATGGTAAAACTGAGTGTGAAGCTCTTGGTGAATTACATACAACTTAGGATCAAAGAAAATCAACTTAAGATGCAAAACACACCGACTCAAAATAGTGGTTAAGGTCATACAACGTTCTACAAAGAAGGATATCAGAGAAGGTGGCATGAATACATGGTGTGGCCAATCAAAGGAAAAGGATAACATCAATTCATTCCTTAGATGGCCTTGATGTGCCCACCTCTTATTGAAGTGAGATGTTAGACATTGCTACAAGCTACTCGTTTTTACAAAGACCTCTTCTCCCGGAGGACAGACAAGGTAAATTACGGCTTCTTTTCCCATAGGAGAAGTAGCCTTAATTGATAACTCCAGATAAAATCCCTTCTCTGAAGAGGAAATTTAAAAGTAAGTTTTTTACTCATGTACGCATGGTGCTCCTGGCCCCATAAATATTTCTATGAAGGCAACTTGGATACTTTTAGGCTTAAAATTTTGTTGTTCAAGCTTTGACCTTTAAAGAACCAAATGCTACTTATGTGAAGAAGTTTAGTCCTAAAATATTAATTAATTGCATCTTCAAAATCTTCACTGAAATTCCTACAAGGAATCTCAACTTGACTATGAACTTTATCATTGCTCAGAAATCATCCAGATCTCACTAAATGTAGGTACTTTGTAGGGAGTGTAGTGACAGGTCATGAGGCCTTTCACTTTGTTTTCCATTCTAAGGATGTTGATCCTCAAACTAGGTTGTGATTTTTTTTGACAAAGTTAATCTATATTTCCCACATGAACATCTTCCTAAGTGAGATTTCTATCCAAAATGGTTTTACTATATTCATCATATTACCCATGGGCGATTTGTTGATGCTATACTTAAAATAAGAACACGTTAATAGCGGGGAAACAAGGGCTCAGGTAGGAGATCCCATGTCACATTTATTGTTTAATCCTGGAGTTGATGTGTTTACCTGCATGCTTAGCAAAGCAGTTTCCACAATCTAAAGAGAGGGCTCTATCTCTTCCCGTGAGGGATCATTAGTCTTCAATATGCAGATTAAACTATTCTTTTGTATGAAAAGTACACCAGATCTAGATGTAAACTTAAAATGAGTTCTCATTTGCTTTTACCTGTCTCGGGCATTAGATCAACTATAGCAGGAACGACTATGAACATGCATGAAAAATAAGTTGAACCGTGTCGGATATAAGTGGAGCCACCTCGTAACCCTACATACACGATTGGCATCCCTTCCATCCCAGTACGTCTAAGACACCAACGACATGGAGGAATGCATCTTGGAGCTCCAACCGACCTCCCTATCATGCTACAACAAGACTTCCCGAAGAATCCCTCGACTAGGCGTACATCAAACCGAGATCGGAAGTGCCTCACGTACGATAGAATTGCTACGATTTTTGTACGACTGACTCGTCAGGGGACTCCCATGGTCAGGGCCACTTGCTGACTATGGCTCATATGAGTCTAGTCGTACAAAAATATCGGACAAATTTGTCGTACGTATAGCATTACTCAACCGAGATATACGATCCAACATGACATGCAAGACTACGAAGACATATTATGCAACATGGAGACTCCTACCATCGACGCCTATTTATACATAAGCCCATTCTTCATGAAGAGGATGTTGAATTACTACACCAAGTCACCGTCGTAGACTCCATAACCATAAACCCTAGATCTACTTTGTAAACCTCATCAGGTGCATTTATAAGCCCATTGAGTTCATCTTCTAGTCTTGTACAATCTTGTGATCACATCGATAATAAATTTCGGGAGAAGCTCATCATCATCACCACCACCACCACCACCATCATCATCATCGTTGCCGTCGTCGTTGTGTCTTTGATCCAAACTTACTGACCCAATCCCCTTGCCCTCCGGAGTGGGATTGACTTGGGATCGTGAAAAACAAGCCTTCGCCAAACCCCTTAGACAAAACTTTAGTTGTGTCATTGGTACCATGCATTAAATACTTGACAATTCCTTTGCACCATGAGAGACTTAGAAGAGAATACCTCCACGCCCTAGAACACAAAATCCTCAAAGTGGTCACATGATATAGGTGAAAGTCATTTTTTTTCTAGATTAGCTCTCGCGAAATCTTGCCTGGCTAACATTCCTGCTTACATCGTGTCCTGTTTAAATTCCCTAAATGGGCCCTAGGGAATATTAACACCAGAATGTCTAGTTGTCAACAAAATTATTTGGAAGACGATAGGACGACATCTTGATGGTTGGAACTTAGCTTGCATGCCAAAATATGGTTGTTTTGGGTTCCACTACTAATGGCTGTGAAATACACCATTTTTTCTCACGTTTAAACCTTTAGCTATGTCAAGAAATTGGCTAAGTTTCTCTCTCTATGTGACATTAATGACTAATTATTGCAAAGATGTGCAATCTCTTCTATCTTAGAATGGTGTGCAGGAAATCAAGTCATAATGGCAAATGGACCTGCAATTACTGAAGAAAATCTCGTCACAAGTGCAGCAAAATCAACCAGAGGCCGAAAGTCGGTTCTAGGGGTTTAGCGGACACCGGTACGGGCAAGTCCGCCTGTACGGTGTGCCGCAGCGCTCCCGAGGTCAAACCATATAAGTTCTATGAAGGAAGCCACAACAAAAAGAGAGCCATTCATCGCCAAACAGAGCCGCCACCCATCAGATCCATCTACACCACACTGAACAAGATCCACCACCATAGTTCATCCATTCCATCTCTTCCATAGTCATAACAATCACCATTGTAATAGATATCTCCTTGAGAAATGACGACCATTGTAAGAATATTGTGATTTCAATTCAAGTTTTTGCAACAATGATTTATATCTTTGATCTTGATATCATGTGTGAGTAGTCCTCACGGGTTGCGGGTTGGGGTGAATCCTCGCAGCGTTTATATGCATCTAATCTCATGAATATGTGTAGGAACTGAATAAGAGTTTTGCAATCTTGTATCCTTGTATTTTTGCTCAGGATCAACGGCACAATCATCATGACATGCAAGAGTACGAATGGTGACAGAAAGGGGAAAGTAACGGTACATGTTTAGTGATTCGCTCATAATCAAAGGCACAATCATCTAGCTTAATGCTTTGGTTTGTATTCATTTACTTAATAATTGTTGTTACTTGCGGCTGTGGGAATAATGGTTGGACCAAGAGACTCTTGTCACCTCTGACTTTAGGGGCAATAGTATTTACGGATGTGCTGCTCACAAATCTTTTATCACTATTTTATTTACTACACATTTGTACTTCATTTATATATGTTTGCATAGCTGCAGGAGAATCCTTAACCCTAGCATATTTCCATCCATTGAACACAACATAAAACAAAGTAAACTAGAAAGGTCCGGTAAACATAAATTTAAACAAACTAGCTAGTCTTGAAGACGTTTCCTTTATACCATTTTAGCAGTGCTTCCCAAGGTTCGGTTAAACCTATGTCTTCTAGGGAAAAAGCTTACAATACTACAATCCATAATCCAGATCGAAGATATCACCTGCCCTAAAGATGCCAAACTTTGCGTTTTGGCTTCCTAGATCAAGATATGTATTAATGGCGAAGGAAAGGTTTTGGAAATCACGATAAACTCTAATTATAATATGAAAAACCCTAACATCTTCACATGTAGGGAGGTAGATCCCCGTAGATATTGAAAAGGTTTTATGTGGGTTATTAGTGTTGTTAAGTTTCTGTATCGATGAGTAGTGGGAGATGGGAATCCAATCAACATTCACAGAGAAATGTGATTTGACTCTTCTTCCCCATCGGTCAGACACTTACTGTATTTGCAATTAGTAATTAGCTATCATGTCCCATGTGTGGGATGGAACAATCCTGTTGTTTGATCATATCCACTTTCTATGTATTATCAATAAAACATATAGTAGTTTTTTTTGTTTGTTCACTTTCTTAGAACAAATAGCTCCAAAATAATTAAAACAATATATCAAAAACCCATTGAGAGAAACATGCCTATGGTATTTATGGGCCAAGCATCCATATGATATGAAGGACATGTCGAAGGAAATTTTGTCGGCCTTACACCCAACAAATGATACCCTTCTCCTAGATGTGCCATGGTAAAACTTCAATCTAATTTGAATACATGTGTCGGTGAAAGAAATAATGGACCTAGAATTCGTGGTTCCGTGAAGCCAAATTTGCACCATGCTTTTTTACCCCTAGGTTTGTAGGGAACCCTAGATGGAGTCACATGGGAGCATCCAAAGGGTGTGGATTTACACCAGGAAGTTTGCAAAGGTTGGAAGAACGCCTCAAGATATACCACTGCTAGACAATCTCGTAGTTCGACTCGCGAGCTCAAGGAGAAGAAGACTAGGTCTCTTGTGAGCACTATAAGCTCCGTTTCCATGTCCTCTCGGATGGAGATAAGAGTCATCCAAAGACTTGAACTGCGTCATTCATCATCAGGCGCTTGGGTTCCTCCACTTTGGTTATTTCTTTGCTCTTCAGTTTACTTTGTGCTTAGCTTAGATCTCGTTCTTACCTTCCTTATTAGAGCAACCTTGGAATATATGTGGTGACCCGGCATACCACTGCATGGTGTAGTATGCAAGTCTGATATAACACCAATGAAACACTGTTCCACTAGTATTATATCGCTCAGAATGGTACAACAGAAACATATGCGGGTCCAAGGCATGTCTATAGAATTACATACAGACTCTGTTACATAAGATCAGCACAGCCTCTTAATTCACAATGAGGTAAAACTGTAAATAAACTCCAGAAGAACGACTCGTAGTCTAGTCCTATCACGAACTCTATTTGTAGAGTATTTAACTAGCTACAGAGGCTATGAATAGATTCTAGCTAAATAGGAGCTAAGTTTAGGAAGCTAGTTCCCCTCTATTGCTATTCTAGGTTTTATCCTTGTTGGATGTGGTGTTTGACTCTTCTGTCTAGGTCCTGTCCCTTGAAGTAGTTGTTGACTCCTCGGTCTTCGATTGCACTGTAGATCCTCCTTCGATGCCTCCATATCTAAGCAGGGGATTTAAGAGTGGTATGAGTACGAGCGTACTCAACAATTTCATTATAGGAAAGAGGTGTTTAATGCACTAGCTACATCATTAGACCAGAAAGTCTAATACCAATGCAGGTTTTCGTAACCATTTCTTCAAAAGGTTGCTTTTATTCAGAAGAACTATGTCCGTCAGCCTTCACCGGTTTACTAGAACTTCATGGAGTTCCTTTCCGGCAGCGTTCGCAGTTCCATATCCCGGAACAAGGAGTGACAGGTCACGATTCATTACACTCTACAGAGGTGTGTTGCTTTACCCATAAGAGATCTTAACCTTGGTGCCAACCGAGCACGTTACCCGTTCACACTTCCTTTGGTGTGAGGCCCGGTATAAGGTCTAGCCAATCATGTTCCTCCGCTACCTCGAACACCCACCCTTTGTTGCAATTCCGACCTTGGGTCCTCGCCGGCCAGCGTGTCCAAAGGATACCATCCGACCTCGACTAATATCAGGCATCACGGCCATCAACCTTCGTCGGTCGTTGCAACCCATCATAGACCACAATACTGTGGGGACTTAAGGCTTCCCCAGCCTACCGCTTGCTCCTCGGGCTACAAGTGTCTACGGACAATGCCGTGGGGACTTAAGGCTTCCCCATCCTACCGCTTGTTCCCTTGGATTACAAGTGTCTACGGTAAAGCGCATCCGTTGATGAACGAGAGGTGGAAACACTTTTGACTACTCTGTCCCACTCCAGATCTTATGGTTAACACGGGTATTACGGCACAAGAATCACTGGACGACATTTGTTGTTTAATCCTAGATGGATATAAACCCATTGCAATGGAACCTCCACCATATCAACACATACCATGGTTCCATTTCCCACCACATAGTCATATTCATAGTTATGAAAATAGTACTTTTGCTTTTCATGCAAGAGTGATAAGTATAGTACTTTGCAAGTAATTTGGTAAAATTACTCAAATGACATGAGCAAGCGATGAACTTGCCTTTCTTGACTGCAAGATTATGCAGGCAAGGTCTTCGATACGCAATAACTCCAAATTCTGAAATAGCATCATCGTCTAGTAAGGACGATGTTTAAAAGATTGGCAAGGATGCAATAATGCATAATTATGAGATGCAATCGCTCTAAGCGTGACCTAACCCCGATGATTTAGGATTAGTGAGTTGGTATGATTGGTGTAGGGTGTGTTGCACTTTTAGAGTGATTCACAAACAAGGTTTTTATTAGGGTTGTGTTGTTTTAGAATCATAAGCAAGTGGTAAAATGCATAGTAACAATCATACACACCAAGGAATAGTAATTATATAATAAGTAAAGAGAAGTTGTCTATTTTAAGTCCTATTGTGCATGGTTGATGATTACTGATTATATAATTCAAAAGAATAACTTTTGAAGAACATGTTCTTTAATAAAAAGCAAGTATGATAGTTAGGTTTGTGGGGTTCTATGGTGTTCTATGGTTCCAATTGGTTTCTGGAGTAAGGATTAGATGGATCCCAACAATGTTGGATTCATCAACATCTAAGCTTGTAAGGTTGAGTTAAGCCTAGGTATCCTAAGCAATTATTTATACATGGTTGCTGTCAAGGTTGGTTATATCTTGTTGGTGATAGATGGCTATTGTCTATAGGTCTTATTAGACAAGGTTGATGGTGATTCTCTGTTTACTTCAAAAGAATAACTTTTGAAGAACATACTTCTTAAGTAATAAGAAGTATTGCAAATAGGATTGAGGTTGTCTAGGGTTTGCTATTGGATTCATTAAGTAAGGAATGGTGGTTTCCTAAATAGGATGTTTAATAATTATCTCACACTAATAGGGTTTAGTGTGTATGGAATAGGATGCACAATATTGGTATGGATGCTATTGGAATTCATCATAATGGTGTGATGCTAAGCAGGGATGAATACGGATGATGGTTTTGGCATTAGAAACTAGGGTTTAAACTTAGGTGTTCCTATTTGATCATCTAGGTTTGATAAGATGAACACATAGAATGCTGAAGTCTTAGTGATAGGCTCCTATAATTTATGTGAACTTGATAAGCATTTAACTGTTTAATTATGGTTCTATGATAATGGAGTAACATGATCACATGTTTGACCTAGGGTTTAAGTTTAGAAACAAACTAGGGTTCATATGAAATATTGGAGCTAGGGTTTCTAATTGAATTAAGGTTTCAGAATTCCTCATAAAATTATGAGGTTATAAATTTATGTAAAATGGAACTAGGGTTTACTAATTAGCAAATAGTTCTAGGGTTAATAACTTCATTATGAATGAAGTTATTAATAACTTTGAAAATAAAAGTAATATTGGATTTGGCATTTTATTACTCTCAAAGATTTTAATAATTAAGGTAATCATTAATCAGGTTTTAAATACTCCTAATAAGGATTTAATGAGTTATTAGTAAGGAAAATTAGTTTTAATGTTTTCCTTATTTACTTATTGGGTTTTTATTTAATTTTGGAAGTTTTTCTAATTATTGAATTTTAATTCAATTAAGAATAAAATAAAAGGCTTAATTAATAATGATTAAACAATTAAATTTTTGTTAAAAAATAAAAGTTTCATATTATATTTTTATTGGATAGAGTTTATTTTTAGGAGCATTTTAATATCTCATTTGTATTTTTCTGAGTTATAACAAATTTTATACGAATTTGCAAAGTTTCAGATATTTTATAGATTTTTAATTAAATGAGAAATGCTAAGTATACCGGTTCATAACTAGTTACAGGGGCTGACCGGTGAGGTCATTGACCAGGTCAGTTGCCACGCAGGCAACGACCGGTCAAAGAACGTGAAAGGGCCCCACGGCCACGTCGGCCTTGCCGGCGGCTCAACGCCGGCGGGCAGGAGGAGACGGCGCCGCCGATTTAGGGCACGAGAGGGCGCGATTTTGGTTCCGTTTGAACCAGCAGTGGATAGGGAAGCTAATGGTGGTGTTGGTTGTGCGAAGGGACCACCGGAGTTAGCTCCGGCGATGAGCTCCGCGGTGGTGTGCTCCGGCGAGGAATCGAATCACACGCTACGGTTGATGAAAGTACCTAAATAAGATGTCTATGAACGCGTATGCTCACCCTGGTTCTCAAGGTATGGTCGATGGCGCCAATAGGTGACTGAGATGACCGGGAAATCGCCAATTACGGCGAGGTGCTGCGGAAGGGGCTGTTGAAATTGGGCCTCTCCCTAGCTCCCTCGGATGCGTGCTTTCTCCCAAAGGATCTACGCGTCGAGGCGCACCTCCTCGACCTCCTCTCGGATGCTGGGGCGTCTCCAGTCGTCGGGTTCTTGCTCGACACCGGTGATGGTTTCCAGATGAAATCGAGGAATAGAGAGGGACTCAGAGAAAATGGAGGGGCGTTTGGGGTAGCTAGGGTTCCGGTGATCTTTTCCACGTATTTATTGGTCGGGGTGATGTCGGCAGCGACGGCACATCGTCGGAGACGGCCGAGATGCAGTGAGGTCGGCGAACATGGTTTGGGCATGAATCGTGATGAATATGGATGAGACGGACGCGAGAGAGATTGGAAGAGGTGCTGAGCTCGTCTGTGACGTCCGGGGTGTGCTTATCGCCAACGAGGGACGTGGCTCGCCGGCGTGTCGGGTCGGACGAGAGGAAGAAGAAGCTTTTCTTCCTCACGTTATGAACACGAAGGGGTACGTGGGCTAGGCTACTTCTGGCGGTGGACTGGGCTGCGTTGTGGGCTTGCTCCCGGTTTGCTGTGGCCTGCCAGGTAAGCCCCTTTCTTTTTTTTCCTTTTCTTCTCTAATTTATGTTTTGTATTTGCTAATTTAAATTCATGTTTTAACATTTTTCTACTTTGCAGGTATTTCATTTTGTTAGTTCAATGAGGATGCAGGGCAATGACTATTACACCACCCTCCTATTTGAAGAACATATTTTGTATTTGATTAAATTTCATACATGTGGGCTTATTCAAAATAGCAAATAGACATGATTTTGTATTTTCATTTTACTTTCCTTTTTTCTACTGAATCAAATCCTTTGGAATGATTAGAGTTACTACTTTGAACTCAAAGTATTTCATAGATTGTTATTACTGCTTGGTTTCTATTTGAGGAATTTGTCACTTGCACATAATTTTATGTGAGCACTTTCTTGTTAAGGTTTTGTAGGTTTTATTATAACCATATTTCAAAGGTGGCACTAGGATTATATTTAATAACACCTTGAATTACCTAGAGTAGGTATTACTCTCCTCATAGTTGGGTCTTGGTTATTAAGTCAAATGGTTGATATGAGTGGTTATTCACCACACATGGGTTTTAATTATGGAACTTAGCATTAGGTGTTTCTTATGTTTAAAAATTGAAGCATAAGGATTAACTAGTGAGAAATTATAGAGTTCTAACTATATTCACCTAATGATGCATGGTTTGGAACTTAGTTGTGGCTTAGGTTTTAGTTGTGATCACTCAAGTGATACACAAACTAGGGTTGGGATTTAATTCTAGGTTGTAGAGATGAGATGACATCATATTGAATGTGCTAGGGTTTAATCTCCCCTAACCATGATAAGGTGGTGGCTTACTTAACATTTTATGTTCTCCTCTTGTTACTAAGATATTGAGAATTGTTTTTATCTTCTACCGACAGATTTCTATTATTATCCTTAATTTATTATTAAAGTAACTAAAGTGGTTATGGTTCTTTTTATAGTTAACTTTGGTTATATGGATGAATGGTTTCTCACCATATAAAGTATAGAGTTTAACTCTAAGGTTTTCTTAGGTACTTTAGTTGAGGAATAAGTGGAATATAAATGTGGTAGGATTCTACTTATGATCATCAAGTGATTCACAAGTTAAGGTTGGAATATAAGCCTATGGTTGCTTATTAGTTACCTCCCTATGATTTCAGGTGGTGATTATTATCTACTTATCCTATTAGGATTTAACTTATCCTCACATACCTCAAGAGCATGATCATGGTTTAGGCATGATCAAATTGTTCTTAATATCTTCTGCCCCAAATTCTAAGGTTTTATGATCATTACTCAATTTATAATGATCAAGGTTTGGCTTCCTAAGTTATCTCTCATGGAATGGGTTCTCACTTCCATGATCAAGCTTTGTCTTGATCAACTAGGATATAACACTTCTATTATACTCTCAATTATGGACATGGCTATGGTTAATTCTAGAGTTTATGGGATACTAACAAGATCTCATTAGGTATGAAAAGGTTAAGTATCTACCTGGATAACTAAATTGAATTAGTCTCTACTTTACTTTATCAATTCATGGATATGATCTTATTTCATTTGATATTAGGTTATCTCACCACTCTAAATGGAAATGGTTTACAACCTAATACTTTGGTTCAATGGTTGTCCTTTATTCTTAAATAGGTAAAGCTTGGATTAGCATGAATGGTCTCTCTCATTTGGGAATGACTTGAATAATACTCTAGGGTTCCTCTTGAAGATAATGTTGTGATCATATGGATATTTATCTCCAAGGTTTGCCTCAAGGTTTGTCATTTCTTCCCTAAATAAAATAGGACTCTCACCTCTTTAGGTTTGATGCAAAGCTATTTGGAATAGAGAAGAATATATACTTCTTGAGTGGATATCCTTGTTATAATTCCAATGTTGAAGTGCAATGAATACCATGAGGTTTCATGGTAGGATCAAGTATTGGTTTGAGTCATGTAGAAGATAAGTCAAGAATGGGTTCTCCATTTTATTGTTACTTGGTTTGTAATTGAACAGATGTTCTTATGTTATGGCAAGGATTACCATATTATGATCCTTTATGAGATCAAGCAATTGATCATTGATTAAAGTGTTATTATGTTAGTTTTAATTCCATTTGATCTAACCCCTTAGATCAAATCATCTCTACCCAAAACAAGGTTTTAACAAAGTCACATTGAGGTTTATAGCGCTTGACTTGATGAGCTACTTCAATCCACCAAGATCAAGTGAAACTTCAGTTACTGTGACTGTTTTACTTTAAAGCGCGAAAATTCCCCAGATTTTCTATGCATGAATGCAATGCACACATTTGTTTCCTCTATTTTTGTAACCCCAATACCTGGGATATTACACTCTCTACCCCTTAAACTAAACTTCGTCCTCGAAGTTTGAACTCTCTCACGTTTCGGAGTGTGGATCTGACTTGTGCAGACTTAAACTTTTCTCGAACTCTGTAGTGATGTTACTGGATATCATTGAATATATCCCTTATCCAGATTCTTCCCGGAATCTAATTGTGTATGTCAATAATCAACTATTAGTTCCTTCACTTCCCTGATTTCCTCCAATATTATAATCTTGTTTCTTTTCTCCTTGACGATTCAATTCTTGGAACTTCTTCTGGTGCTGCTGGTCTCAACTGAAGACTAACTTAACAACATACTCCTAATTGGTAAAATAGGTCTTTGTTTTCCCTTACTACCAAAACTTCAATAATGGATAAGGTACTTACCATGGAAATGGTCGTGATGGTTTATTTCCCTAAGAATGGATTAGACTCATTTAGTCCATCCAATCATGGTTTATAGTTGATACCTATAACTATTTGGGTTATTTAGGTTCCATGAAAGGAATCTTTCAATTCGTCTTAAGTTTTGGTATGGTCAAACTCATTCAGTCTTTGGATTTATTGAGCTTTATTTGGTCTCCGATATTTCCTTCATCCAACTTCTTTATCCTTAACTTACTTGAGCTTTCGTACTTCTGAGTAAATATTACTCACTGGCTCAAGTTATAGTCCACTTCTTACTTCCTCGAGGTATGAATCTCGGCTTCTGGTCTGACATCCTTCCGAAAGTAGTGTTCGATAGTCTTATCAAAATAAGATCGAACTTCCTCTCAGTTCAGACCTTCTTCTTCTATCTTTCTCAAAGTATTGAGTCTTTGTACCTCCAACTCAAACTTTACTCTACCCCTTAGAGTTTTCTTATGGTTTTCAACTCCTTTTCTTCCAACCATAGGACTTATGGTTAGAATATTGGTCTGGGTCTAACTTATGGTTTGTACTTCTTCTAAGGTCTCGCGAAGAATGTTTGTGGTGTATCCACTCAATTTGTGGACATCCAACATGAATCCTTCGACTGAATGTTTTATAGGTCATAATTATTTGGCTGTCAAAATTTTATTTGTTCACAACTTCTTGGTACAGATAATCCAATTACGGACTACTTGATACCAATTGTGGCTATTTGTTATCTAAAAGTGTACTCCATTATAGGTTTTGACCAATTGGTCGGGACATCTTCTACTTTATCTCGCAGTATTGATCCTATGCCAACTGTGGTCTTCTGGTACCAACTGTGGTCTTCTTATATCTGCTATGGTTTCGTAGGTCATCTTCCATTTTCGAGGGTTTATTTTTGCAAGAAAACCACTAGCTGACACTATGAATATAGTATCCTAAGTGATTTCCCATGCATTCCCTCTTCCCTAATGACTGTGGTTCTGCTTCAGCTTCACCATAATCACCAGATTTCTTACCTTCATGCTTCTTCCGTACTAAAGTACTCCTCTATTGAGGTAAAGCATGAGTTTTGGTTTGGTACTTCCTTCAGAGTATTGTGGTTACTCCCCACAACTTTTCTTCCTTTGTGTGATGAACCTTCATCTTGTCTTCAAGATCTTTAGAATCCGTCACTTCCTCACACGTTTACCATTACCCTCTAGATCTATAGCATCAAGTAAGAACTTGATATTGCAACATGCACTTGCATATCAAAGTCAAACTTCATGCATGGATCTAGTCAAACAATGAAAATCCAATAAAATCCAAGAAGATTCAGCTTTTGTGCATATAATACACACCATCATAAGCCTGAATATAATAGTTGAGTAAGACGTCTCTAAACATCAGGCTCTGATGTGTATTATATAACACCACATAAGATAGGTTTGTATCGTGATACTTAGCACGAATATATGGGATTCTACTATTTTTCTCAACATTTACCTTAATTGCACAATCGCAGTGAGATAAACTTGACACAAAGTGGCCTAGGATAGCTATGGTTGACCTAAAATTCTTTGGAAATATTAACTTAGCTTCCATTGTGTTGAGGACTACTTCATATGGTATATCTAGATTCTAACATAGCTAATCTAAATACATAACTATTGGAGTATAGCTCCGATACTTCCAAGTGTTTCTCCCATAAACATATGGTCTTGATGTGCTTGGCACACTTCCCATTGTTTTGGAACACAATTCTTGCACTAATGTTTAGCACTTGGCTTCTTATTGTACTCCTCCTAAATACTTTAGATGTTCATCACATAATGATCCTCAGATGAATCATATATGATTACTACCTCTAATCTGTAAGTAGACATGTTTTATTTCTATCTCTCTTTCGTACTTCCCATGATTGACTCATCATGGTCTATACTACCTTAAATAACTTATATTTTTCACTTATTATCAGTTGTTTCACAAGTTGGGATAATTTACTTACTCATTACTTATCTGGTTCTACATCTTCTATCAGGATATCTTAATTATCTTCATCACTTGATATAACTCCTATTACAGTTCTGGATAACTCTTACATAATCATAACATATGTTGGTACACATCTTCCAATAGGATAGCTTCCTTATGATTGTATCCTCTCTTTGGACTACCATGTATTGTATACCAACTGTGATCTACTCATCTATTGTTTTAAGACTTTAGGGGTACTTGATACGTCCATTTTGCATCACTATTTTATATCATAATTTACTGTTATTCATTGATATATTTCATATTTAGAGATGATACTTATGTTATTTCACCTATTTTGCATGTTTCATGATTATTGGAGAATCACTCACCGGAGTCAGGATTCTGCTGGAAAAAGCACCGTCAGAATGCAATATTTCTGAGGATCAACAACTGATGGAGATTACACCGAAGGTCTTATTTCTCCAGAAGACGGAGCCAGCCAAAAGGAGGGGCCGAGGAGGGCCGCCATGGGCCCCCCATAGGCCGGCGCGGGCTCCACCCTGGCCGCGCCGCCTTGTGGGGAGGGGGCCCATAGCCCCCCTCGGCCGCCTCTCTTCCGCGTACTTCATCTACCCGAAAACCTAAGGTGCGGGGAATAATCGCGAGGAGACACAGCCGCCTCTGCGGGGCGGAAAACACCAGAGAGAAAAGAGCTCTCCGGCAGGCTGAAATCCGTCGGGGAAATTCCCTCCTGGAGGGGGAAATCGATGCCATCGTCACCGCCATCGAGTTGGACTTCATTGGGATCATCATCACCATCATCTCCACCACCGTCACCGTCATCTCCACCGCTGCACCTCCTCACCGTTGTAACATCTAGGGTTGAATCTTGATTATTTCATAGGGGAAACTCTCCCGATATTGATTACTCCTTGTTATTGATGCTATTGAGTGAAACCATTGAACCAAGGTTTATGTTCAGATTGTTATTCATCATCATATCACCTCTGATCATGTTCCATATGATGTCTCGTGAGTAGTTTGTTTAGTTCTTGAGGACATGGGTGAAGTCTAAATGTTAGTAGTGAACTATGTTGAGTAATATTTAATGGTTTGATATTTAAGTTGTGGTGTTATTCTTCTAGTGGTGTCATGTGAACGTCGACTACATGATACTTCACCTTTATGGGCCTAGGGGAATGCATCTTGTATTCGTTTGCTAATTGTGGGGTTGCCGGAGTGACGGCAACCTGAACCCCCGTTGGTATATCGATGCGGGAGGGATAGCGAGGATCTCGAGTTTAAGGTCTGTGGTTAGATTTATCTTAATTACTTTCTTGTATTTGCGGATGCTTGCAAGGGGTATAATCACAAGTATGTATTAGTCCTAGGAAGGGCGATGCATTAGCATAGGTTCACCCACACAACACTTATCAAAACAATAAAGATTAATCAGCTATATGAAGCGAAAGCACTAGACTCAATTCCCGTGTGTCCTCAAGAACGTTTGGTCATCATAAGTAAACAAACCGGCTTGTCCTTTGTGCTAAAAAGGATTGGGCCACTCGCTGCAATTATTACTCTCGCATTTTACTTACTTGTATTTTATTTATCCGCTATATCAAAACCCCCGAATACTTGTCTGTGAGCATTTACAGTGAATCCTTCATCGAAACTGCTTGTCAACACATTCTGCTCCTCGTTGGGTTCGACACTCTTATTTATCGAAAGTACTACGATACACACCCTATACTTGTGGGTCATCAGTACTATATGTTTGGGATTAGTTAACTAACTTTACTTAGGAGGGGATAAATAGGGAAAATTGACTCAAGTGTGTTAGGATTATTCTCAAGTGAATACCCATCTCAAGTCATCAGAAGATTTGATTTAGCATAGTTGAATTAGCTAATACAACTTCCTATAGACACTACCAATCCTATAGGTCTCCTTTAAAGGGTTTTTATCCTAGGGTCAAAGCATTTGCTCTGATACCAACTGTGGTGACCCGGCATACCACTGCATCGTGTAGTATGCAAGTCTGATATAACACCAATGAAACACCGTTCCACTAGTATTATATCGCTCAGAGTGGTACAACAGAAACATATGCGGGTCCAAGGCATGTCTATAGAATTACATACAGACTCTGTTACATAAGATCAGCACAGCCTCTTAATTCACAATGAGGTAAAACTGTAAATAAACTCCAGAAGAACGACTCGTAGTCTAGTCCTATCACGAACTCTATTTGTAGAGTATTTAACTAGATGCAGAGGCTATGAATAGATTCTAGCTAAATAGGAGCTAAGTTTAGGAAGCTAGTTCCCCTCTATTGCTATTCTAGGTTTTATCCTTGTTGGATGTGGTGTTTGACTCTTCTGTCTGGGTCCTGTCCCTTGAAGTAGTTGTTGACTCCTCGGTCTTTGATTCACTGTAGATCCTCCTTTGATGCCTCCATATCTAAGCAGGGGATTTAAGAGTGGTATGAGTACGAGCATACTCAACAAGTTCATTATAGGAAAGAGGTGTTTAATGCACTAGCTACAACATTAGACCAGAAAGTCTAATACCAATGCAGGTTTTCGTAACCATTTCTTCAAAAGGTTGCTTTTATTCAGAAGAACTATGTCCGTCAGCCTTCACCGGTTTACTAGAGCTTCATGGAGTTCCTTTCCGGCAGCGTTCGCAGTTCCATATCTCGGAACGGTGAGTGACGAGTCACGATTCATTACACTCTGCAGAGGTGTGTTGCTTTACCCATAAGAGATCTTAACCTTGGTGCCAACCGAGCACGTTACCCGTTCACACTTCCTTTGGTGTGAGGCCCGGTATAAGGTCTAGCCAATCATGTTCCTCCGCTACCTCGAACACCCACCCTTTGTTGCAATTCCGACCTTGGGTCCTCGCCGGCCAGCGTATCCAAAGGATACCATCCGACCTCGACTAATATCAGGCATCACGGCCATCAACCTTCGCCGGTCGTTGCAACCCATCATAGACCACAATACCGTGGGGACTTAAGGCTTCCCCAGCCTACCGCTTGCTCCTCGGGCTACAAGTGTCTACGGACAATGCCGTGGGGACTTAAGGCTTCCCCATCCTACCGCTTGTTCCCTTGGATTACAAGTGTCTACGGTAAAGCGCATCCGTTGATGAACGAGAGGTGGAAACACTTTTGACTACTCTGTCCCACTCCAGATCTTATGGTTAACACGGGTACTACGGCACAAGAATCACTGGACGACATTTGTTGTTTAATCCTGGATGGATATAAACCCATTGCAATGGAACCTCCACCATATCAACACATGATGACCCACAAGTATAGGGGGTGTATCGTAGTACTTTCGATAAATAAGAGTGTCGAACCCAACGAGGAGCAGAAGGTGTTGACAAGCAGTTTCGATGAAGGATTCACTGTAAATGCTCACAGACAAGTATTCAGGGGTTTTGATATAGCAGATGAAATAAGTACAAGTAAGTAAAGTGCGAGAGAAATAATTGCAGCGAGTGGCCCAATCCTTTTTAGCACAAAGGACAAGCCGGTTTGTTTACTTATAATGACCAAACGTTCTCGAGGACACACGGGATTTTAGTCCAGTGCTTTCGCTACATACAGCTGATTAATCTTCATTGTTTTGATAAGTGTTGTGTGGGTGAACCTATGCTAATGTACCGCCCTTCCTAGGACTAATACATACTTGTGATTATACCCCTTGCAAGCATCCGCAACTACAAGAAAGTAATTAAGATAAATCTAACCACGAGCCTTAAACTACGAGATCCTACGTTCCCTCCTGCATCGATATACCAACGGGGGTTTAGGTTTCGTCACTCCGGCAACCCCGCAATTGGCAAACGAGTACAAGATGCATTCCCCTAGGCCCATAAATGGTGAAGTGTCATGTAGTCGACGTTCACACGACACCACTAGAAGAATGACACCACAACTTAAATATCATAACATTGAATATTACTCAACCATGATTCACTACTAACATTTAGACTTCACCCATGTCCTCAAGAACTAAACGAACTACTCACGAGACATCATATGGAACATGATCAGAGGTGATATGATGATGAATAACAATCTGAACATAAACCTTGGTTCAATGGTTTCACTCAATAGCATCAATAATAAGTAGAAATCAGTACCGGGAGAGTTTCCCCTATCAAACAATCAAGATCAAACCCAAATTGCTACAGCGGTGACGATGTCCAGCGGTGGAGATGGCGGTGATGATGGTGGAGATGATGATGATGGTGATGGAGATGATGTCCAGCTCGATGGCGGTGACGATGGCGTCGATTTCCCCCTCCGGGAGGGAATTTCCCCGGCGGATTCCTGCCCGCCGGAGAGCTCTTTTCTCTCTGGTGTTCTCCGCCCCGCAGAGGCGGCTGTAACCCTTCGCGAGGATCCCTCTGTGGCTTAGGTTTTCGGGATGAAGGGTTTCGCGAAGAAAAGGAGGCGAAAGGGGCTGTGGGGCCCCCACACCACAAGGTGGCGCGGCCAGGCCATGGGCCGCGCCGCCCTATGGTCTGGGCCCACCTTGGGTCCAGTTGGCTCCCCTTACGGCTTCCTTCGTCATCCGGAAAAATAGGATTTTTGGTGAAATTTCCTTCCACGAGTTGATCTTCCGAAATATTGCATCCCGACGGTGCTTTTTCCAGCGAGAATCCTGGCTCCGGTGCGCGATCTCCAAATAATCATGAAACATGCAAAATAGATGAAATAACATAAGTATTGTGTCCCAATATGAAATATATCAATGAATAACAGCAAATTATGATATAAAATAGTGATGCAAATTGGACGTATCAACTCCCCCAAGCTTAGACTTCGCTTGTCCCCAAGCGAAGCTGAACTCGGTGAACAGGACCACATGTTTATGGAGTGAAGAGTCGATAAATAAAATACGGACAAGAAGCATCATATTCATTCACACAAGACATTATAGTAAACAACTTCCTCATATAACTCAACTTGAAACAAGTATAAGGTAATCACAAATAAAGGTGCATAAGAAATCATAATTGGTGATGGCAAACTTTGTTCTTGGTCAGAGAACAGTTAACAGATTATACTTTATCTATTGAGCAGCGCTCTCATATTAAAACTTATGGTAAACTTGCATACTCAATCATATTAATCATTGATGACTTTCAAAGCTATATTCATTCAGGTAAAACTTGTACTAAACAAGAAAGAGTAAAGACATGACGAAGCAAATCACAATATAATAGTTTGATCACAACAACTCAAATGCTTGCTTTAGATGGAGGGAAATAGGTTTACTGACTCAACATAAAGTAAAATACATGCCCTTCGCAGAGGGAAGCAGGGATTAAATCATGTGCTAGAGCTTTTTTAGTTTTGAAATCATATAAAAAGAATAAAAGTAAAGTTTTGAGAGGTGTTTGTCGTTTTCAACGACTGGTAGCGGGTACTCTAACCCCCTTGCCAAACAGACCTCCAAAGAGCGGCTCCCATGAAGGACGTTATCTCTACCGGCCAAGGTAGATCATCCCTCTTCTCTTTTGTTTACACATGTACTTTAGTTTATTTAAGGATGACACTCCCCCCAACCTTTGCTTACACAAGCCATGGCTAACCGAATCCTCGGGTGCCTTCCAACAATCTCATACCATGGAGGAGTGTCTATTGTAAAATTAAGTTGCTTACTGATGAATCAGGGCAAAACATGTGAAGAGAATTATTAATGAAAGTTAATTAATTGGGGCTGGGAACCCCGTTGCCGGCTCTTATTGCAAAATTATAGGATAAGTGGATGAAGCCACTAGTCCATTAGTGGAGGCTGCCTAACAAGACTGAAAGATAAAACACCACATACTTCCTCATGAGCTATAAAACATTGACACAAATAAAGAGTAATAAGTTTTGAATTGTTTAAAGGTAGCACATGAAGTATTTACTTGGAATGGCGAGAAAATACCATGCGGTAGGTAGATATGGTGGACACAAATGGCATAGGTTTGGGTTCGAGGTTTGAATGCACGAGAAGTATTCCCTCTCGGTACGGGTCTTTGGCTAGCAAGGTTAAATAGCAAGCATAAGAGTTGAGGGAAACAAACAAATATACATGTGATAGAAACAATCATGCATCTTACTTGTAAGCACAAACAGTTTTAACTTTAGAATACTAAGCTAAGGACTGATAAGAAAGATAATAACATCTTCTACATGTATTTCCTCTATTCTTCTTGAACTCAAAGTGTTGTTACTATTGACCATTGCTAAGTTTGCCAAAACCAAATAGATTTACTCAATGCTCCCAAAGTGGTACCAATACTAAAATCAAGATCAATCATATAGTAGAAATTGCAAACTAAAATAAGGTGTGGAATATGTAAATGATAAGACTTCTCATTAATATTCCATAACGATAACTCACACCAAGGGATACATAGACAAACTAAAGGAGAGATACTTCCACATTGCAACCCATCTTATACGATAACTTCCCTACTCATGATATGACACTACTTGATAGTAAAAAGTAAAAGGTAGTGATAATGTGATACCGCGGCACTCCCCAAGCTTGGAACAAACCAAGGGGATGCCAATACCGATGATGGATTACTCCTTTGGCGATGGTGGTGATGAATTCCTCACAAGCTTCTCCACAAGCTCCTGAAGCTCGTCAATCTTGTACATGAGGTTGCGGATCATCTCCGAATTGTGCTCGACGCGATTAAGAAGTATGTCCGATGGCGAGTCCCAATTCTTGGAGTTATTTCCCCAACCTTCGGCTTCGAGGCTCCGTCCTTCCTGCGGTGTTAGAACGATCTATATCCCAATTGCTAGGCAATGCTGCCTTGGGAGTCCTTTCAATTTGATTATTGTAGATTAGATTGCGGAAGGGATGGTAAGTGCACGAAGAAGATGTCCTTGGAGCTAGGTAATGACGTGGAAATCCTCCTCCGGTCCTAATCCGTGCGCTCTTCTTGGCATTGAACGGGTTTGACACCACTCCGATGCTTGCAATGGTGGTGCGCGGGCGCACTTGCGGAACTTCTTCGACTTCCTCTTCATCCTCCTTCACTTCTTCCTTCAACTCGGGGTCTTGCATACCTTCCTCCGAAGGCTCCTTGTCCTTGTTGTGGGAGACCATGGTGCTCCTAAATCAAAGACAAATCCTGGCGAGAAACAGCTCGAAACAAAACACGTCGAGAAAACGATATACGGACCTCCGGGGGTCCGGGGGATTATATAATAAAAAATTTCAGAACAAACGGAAAGTACCGGGTCGAACCGGAGTCGGAAAGGGGCGACGAGGCGGTGCCCTCATAGGTCGGCGCGGTCCCGAGCCGGGCCGCGCCGGCCTATGGTGGCACGCCCTCGTGCGTCCTTTCCACTCCGTTTCGATCTCGTAATTTTTCATATTTTCCAAAAACAGCAAAAATATTGTTCGGAAAATAAATTGCGAACTTTTCATTACCGAGTCTTGTTACCTATTCAAAGTCGAGTTACGGCGGATCTGTCAATTTGTCCTTTGATGAAAGCCTCCGGTGTTTCCACTTGAATAATATCAACATCAACATTATAAGAATCACACGAGATATAATGCTTGAGTCTTTGTCCATTCACCACTTGCGTAGCATTGCCTTGGAGAGAGCTAATTTTAATTGCTCCTGAATGATACACCTCCTCAACAACATATGGTCCTTCCCATTTCGAGAGTAATTTCCCTGAAAGAGTCTGAGACGAGACCGATATAATAGGACTTTATCCCCAATATTAAACTCTCTTTTGATGATCCTTCTATCATGCCATTTCTTAACTTTCTCTTTAAAGAGTTTAGCATTTTCATAAGCTTCACTTCTCCATTCATCTAGAGAACTTAATTGTAGCAACCTCTTATTACCGGCAAGTTTAGGATCTTTATTTAATTCTCTAACAGCCCAATAAGCTTTGTGTTCTAGTTCTAAAGGTAAATGACAAGCTTTTCCGTAAACCATTTTATAAGGTGACATTCCCATGGGGTTTTTATAAGCAGTTCTATAATCCCATAGTGCTTCTTTCAATTTACTAGCCCAATTCTTTCTAGATTTATTAACGGTCTTTCCCAAAATAGATTTAATCTCCCTATTTGATAATTCTACTTGACCACTAGTTTGAGGGTGATAAGCGGAAGCAATTCTATGATTAATACCATACCTAGCAAGAGTTTTTCTAAAACCTCCATGAATAAAATGAGAACCTCCATCGGTCATAATATATCTAGGTACTCCAAATCTAGGAAAAATAATATCTAAAAGCATTTTTAAAGAGGTCTCACCGTCGGCACTTTTTGTAGGTATGGCTTCCACCCATTTAGTAACATAATCAACACCAACAAGTATATGAGTGTTACCTTACGAAGAGGGAAAAGGTCCCATGAAGTCAAATCCCCAACAATCGAACGGTTCAATAACAAGAGTATAATTCATAGGCATTTCATTGCGTCTGGAGATATTACCAACCCTTTGACATTCATCACAAGATAAAATAAACTTCCTTGCATCTTTGAAGATAGTTGACCAATAAAAACCTGATTGTAGAACCTTTTGCGCGGTTCTATCTCCGGCGTGATGTCCTCCATAAGCACTACCATGACATTTACTCAATATCTCTTGTTGTTCATATTCGGGAACACACCTTCGCAGAATACCATCCACTCCTTCTTTATATAAGTGTGGGTCATCCCAGAAATAGTGCCTCAAGTCATAAAAGAATTTCCTCCTCTGTCTGAGCTGAAAAGGTTGGAGGCAAGTACTTGGAAACAATAAAGTTAGCATAATCGGCATACCAAGGACTGTCTCGCGAGCTCACCTTTATTACAGCCAATTGTTCATTTGGAAAACTATCATTAACGAGGAACAGGATCATAAGCAATATTTTCCAATCTAGACAAATTATCGGCAACGGGATTATCGGCACCTTTCCTATCTACAATATGTAAATCAAATTCTTGCAAAAGAAGTACCCATCTAATAAGCCTTGGCTTAGCATCTTTCTTTGTCATAAGGTATCTAATTGCGGCATGATCGGTATGAATCGTAACTTTTGAATCAACAATATAAGATCTAAATTTATCACAAGCAAAGACTACAGCTAACAATTCTTTTTCAGTAGTAGCATAATTTCTTTGAGCAGCATCAAGAGTTTTACTAGCATAATGAATAACATTTAATTTTTTATCTACTCGCTGTCCAAGAACAGTGCCTACAGCAAAATCACTAGCATCACACATAATCTCAAAAGGCAAATTCCAATCAGGAGGTTCAACTACGGGAGCGAGTTGTTAAGGCTTTCTTTAGGGTTTCAAAAGCTTCCTTACAATCATCATCAAAAACAAAAGGTACATCTTTTTGAAGAAGATTAGTAAGAGGCTTTGAAATCTTGGAGAAATCTTTAATAAATCTCCTATAAAACCCAAGCATGACCAAGAACACTACGAATACCTTTAACATCCCTCGGATAGGGCATCTTCTCAATGGCTTCAACTTTAGCTCTATCAACTTCAATACCTCTCTCGGAAATTTTATGTCCCAATACAATTCCTTCATTAACCATAAAGTGGCATTTCTCCCAATTAAGAACAAGGTTAGTTTCTTCACATCTCTGCAAAACTTTATCAAGGTTTTGCAAGCAATTATCAAAAGAATTCCCATAGACGGAAAAATCATCCATGAATACTTCCACAATACTCTCACAAAAGCCATGAAAAATAGCAGACATGCATCTTTGAAAAGTAGCAGGAGCATTACATAAACCAAAAGGCATACGCCTATAAGCATAAGTTCCATAGGGACAAGTAAAAGTGGTTTTCTCTTGATCTTTAGTTTTAACAGCAATTTGTGAAAATCCAGAATAACCATCAAGAAAGCAAAAATGAGTATTTTTAGACAACCTTTCTAGCATTTGATCAATAAATGGTAAAGGGTAACGATCTTTTTTAGTAACTTTATTAACTTTTCGATAATCAATGCACATTCTATACCCTACAACTACTCTTTGAGGGATGAGCTCATCATTATCATTAGGCACAACAGTCATTCCTCCTTTCTTAGGAACGCAATGCATAGGACTAACCCATCTACTATCAGCAATAGGATATATAATACCAGCTTCAAGGAGTCGTAATACCTCATTTCTTACCACATCCTTCATCTTAGGAATTAGACGACGCTGAGGTTCAACAACGGGCTTCGCATCATCTTCCATATTAATGGCGTGTTGGCAAATAGAGGGAGAAATCCCCTTCAAGTCATCAAGAGTATAGCCAATAGCACCTCGGTGTTTCTTCAATATTTGCAATAATCTTTCTTCTTCAAACTACTGTAAGCTTAGAACTAATAATAACAGGATATATTTTCTTATCATCAATATGAGCATATTTAAGATTATCGGGCAAAGGCTTTAAATCAAAAACAGGATCTTCCTTTGGTGGCGGTGTTGTACCCAAATCTTCCACCGGTAAATCATGCTTGAGAATAGGTTGGCGAAGAAAAATCTCCTCAAGCTCATCTCTTTCTTTCCTAAAAACTTCACTCTCGCTATTCTCCAAATGTTGCTGCAAAGGATTATTAGGAACAAGAACAATAGATGCACACTTGCTCCATTTTAAAATCATTACTAGGCAAATCAGCTTTATAAGGAGTTTTGGTAAATTTAGAGAAGTTAAACTCATAAGATTCACCAGCAAATTTAGTCAAAATTTTCTCTTTCTTGCAATCTATAATAGCTCCACAAGTATTTAGAAAAGGTCTACCAAAAATGATAGGACAATAATCACTAGCAACGGAACCAAGTACCAAAAAGTCGAGCGAGGATATTTAATCTTACCACATAAAACTTCCACATCTCGAACAATACCAATTGGAGAAATAGTTTCTCTATTAGCCAGCTGAATAACCACATCAATATCTTCAAGTTCACAAGAATCAATTTCGTGCATAATCTCCGTGTAAAGCTCATAAGGTATAGCACTAACACTTGCACCAATATCACATAAACCATAATAGCAATGATCACCAATTCTAACGAGATAGCATAGGAACACTAACTTGTTTGGGTTTATTAGGATGTGAAACAATATTAGAAGCATCTTCACGAGAAGATAATATGACCATCCTCCACATTTTCGGTCACAAGATCTTTAACTATTGCAAAAGCAGGTTCAACTTTTATTTGTTCTTCGGGTTCTATAGGTTTCTTTTCACTTTTATGAACCGCACTATTTATAACGAGTACCCCTTCATTTTAGCAGGAAAAGGAGTTTTTTCAATATAAGCTTCGGGAATAACATGATCGAGCGAGTTTCAACTACAACACATTTATTAATAGATGAATCAATTTTATCTTTATACGGTTCATGATACTTGTCAAAATTCTTCTTAGGCAATTCATAATGAGAGGCAAAAGCTTTATAAAGATTTGCAGCAACTTGAGAATCAAGACCATATGTAGCACTCATATTACGAAATTTATCGGTACCCATAAAAGCTTCAATGCATTTATAATCATAAATTATACCGATTCTCTATCCTTGTCGTTCTCCCAACCTTCGGTATTTTCTTGGATCCGATCAAGAAGGTCCCTTTTAAACTCTTCTTTGTTGCGTGTAAATGATCCAGAACAAGAAGTATCCGGCAAGGTCTTGTCTTGAAAAGAAAGTCTTGCATAGAAATTATCAATAATAACATTACCGGGAAGCTCATGAATGGGGCATTTGAGCATTAAAGACTTCAATCTCCCCCAAGCTTGGGCAATACTTTCTCCATCATGAGGCCAGAAATTATATATGCGGTTCCGATCTTTGTGAATTTCACTTGGAGGATAAAATTTGGAATAAAATAAAGGCACAATGTCACTCCCAATCAAGAGAATCACCATTCTTCGACAATTTATACCAATGCGCCGCTTTACCGGACAGCGATATAGAGAATAGTTTCTTTCTAACTTCATTCATAGCAATACCTGCACATTTGAATAACCCGCATAATTCATGCAAAAACAGTAAATGATCACCGGGATGGACGGTTCCATCCCCTTCATAGCGGTTATCCATAACACGTTCAATAATTTTCATAGGTATTTTATATGGTATTACTTCCTCACCGGCGCCTCATCCACTACCGTTGCGGTAGTAGTAGATTTCCCAAATAGAAATTGAAGAGAAGATCTCTCCATAATGACTTATAGCAGCGAGGCAGAAATAAAATCAGCACAAACAGTAAAGGTTTTCCTTACCAATTCCACTTACCAATAGCGCTTCACTCCCCGGCAACGGCGCCAGAAAATAGTCTTGATGACCCACAAGTATAGGGGGTGTATCGTAGTACTTTTGATAAATAAGAGTGTCGAACCCAACGAGGAGCAGAAGGTGTTGACAAGCAGTTTCGATGAAGGATTCACTGTAAATGCTCACAGACAAGTATTCAGGGGGGTTTTGATATAGCAGATGAAATAAGTACAAGTAAGTAAAGTGCGAGAGAAATAATTGCAGCGAGTGGCCCAATCCTTTTTAGCACAAAGGACAAGCCGGTTTGTTTACTTATAATGACCAAACGTTCTCGAGGACACACGGGATTTTAGTCTAGTGCTTTCGTTACATACAGCTGATTAATCTTCATTGTTTTGATAAGTGTTGTGTGGGTGAACCTATGCTAATGTACCGCCCTTCCTAGGACTAATACATACTTGTGATTATACCCCTTGCAAGCATCCGCAACTACAAGAAAGTAATTAAGATAAATCTAACCACAGCCTTAAACTCCGAGATCCTACGATCCCTCCTGCATCGATATACCAACGGGGGTTTAGGTTTCGTCACTCCGGCAACCCCGCAATTGGCAAACGAGTACAAGATGCATTCCCCTAGGCCCATAAATGGTGAAGTGTCATGTAGTCGACGTTCACACGACACCACTAGAAGAATGACACCACAACTTAAATATCATAACATTGAATATTACTCAACCATAATTCACTACTAACATTTAGACTTCACCCATGTCCTCAAGAACTAAACGAACTACTCACGAGACATCATATGGAACATGATCGAGAGGTGATATGATGATGAATAACAATCTGAACATAAACCTTGGTTCAATGGTTTCACTCAATAGCATCAATAACAAGTAGAAATCAGTACGGGAGAGTTTCCCCTATCAAACAATCAAGATCAAACCCAAATTGCTACAGCGGTGACGATGTCCAGCGGTGGAGATGGCGGTGATGATGGTGGAGATGATGATGATGGTGATGGAGATGATGTCCAGCTCGATGGCGGTGACGATGGCGTCGATTTCCCCCTCCGGGAGGGAATTTCCCCGGCGGATTCCTGCCCGCCGGAGAGCTCTTTTCTCTCTGGTGTTCTCCGCCCCGCAGAGGCGGCTGTAACCCTTCGTGAGGATCCCTCTGTGGCTTAGGTTTTCGGGACGAAGGGTTTCGCGAAGAAAAGGAGGCGAAAGGGGCTGTGGGGCCCCCACACCACAAGGTGGCGCGGCCAGGCCATGGGCCGCGCCGCCCTATGGTGTGGGCCCACCTTGGGTCCAGCTGGCTCCCCCTTCGGCTTCCTTCGTCATCCGGAAAAATAGGATTTTTGGTGAAATTTCCTTCCACGAGTTGATCTTCCGAAATATTGCATCCTGACGGTGCTTTTTCCGGCAGAATCCCGGCTCCGGTGCGCGATCTCCAAATAATCATGAAACATGCAAAATAGATGAAATAACATAAGTATCGTGTCCCAATATGAAATATATCAATGAATAACAGCAAATTATGATATAAAATAGTGATGCAAATTGGACGTATCAACACATACCATGGTTCCATTTCCCACCACATAGTCATATTCATAGTTATGAAAATGGTACTTTTGCTTTTCATGCAAGAGTGATAAGTATAGTACTTTGCAAGTAATTTGGTAAAATTACTCAAATGACATGAGCAAGCGATGAACTTGCCTTTCTTGACTGCAAGATTATGCAGGCAAGGTCTTCGATACGCAATAACTCCAAATTCTGAAATAGCATCATCGTCCGGTAAGGACGATGTTTAAAGATTGGCAAGGATGCAATAATGCATAATTATGAGATGCAATCGCTCTAAGCGTGACCTAACCCCGATGATTTAGGATTAGTGAGTTGGTATGATTGGTGTAGGGTGTGTTGCACTTTTAGAGTGATTCACAAACAAGGTTTTTATTAGGTTTGTGTTGTTTTAGAATCATAAGCAAGTGGTAAAATGCATAGTAACAATCATACACACCAAGGAATAGTAATTATATAATAAGTAAAGAGCAGTTGTCTATTTTAAGTCCTATTGTGCATGGTTGATGATTACTGATTATATAATTCAAAAGAATAACTTTTGAAGAACATGTTCTTTAATAAAAAGCAAGTATGATAGTTAGGTTTGTGGGGTTCTATGGTGTTCTATGGTTCCAATTGGTTTCTGGAGTAAGGATTAGATGGATCCCAACAATGTTGGATTCATCAACATCTAAGCTTGTAAGGTTGAGTTAAGCCTAGGTATCCTAAGCAATTATTTATACATGGTTGCTATCAAGGTTGGTTATATCTTGTTGGTGATAGATGGCTATTGTCTATAGGTCTTATTAGACAAGGTTGATGATGATTCTCTGTTTACTTCAAAAGAATAACTTTTGAAGAACATACTTCTGAAGTAATAAGAAGTATTGCAAATAGGATTGAGGTTGTATAGGGTTTGCTATTGGATTCATTAAGTAAGGAATGGTGGTTTCCTAAATAGGATGTTTAATAATTATCTCACACTAATAGGGTTTAGTGTGTATGGAATAGGATGCACAATATTGGCATGGTTGCTATTGGAATTCATCATAATGGTGTGATGCTAAGCAGGGATGAATACGGATGATGGTTTTGGCATTAGAAACTAGGGTTTAAACTTAGGTGTTCCTATTTGATCATCTAGGTTTGATAAGATGAACACATAGAATGCTGAAGTCTTAGTGATAGGCTCCTATAATTTATGTGAACTTGATAAGCATTTAGATGTTTAATTATGGTTCTATGATAATGGAGTAACATGATCACATGTTTGACCTAGGGTTTAAGTTTAGAAACAAACTAGGGTTCATATGAAATATTGGAGCTAGGGTTTCTAATTGAATTAAGGTTTCAGAATTCCTCATAAAATTATGAGGTTATAAATTTATGTAAAATGGAACTAGGGTTTACTAATTAGCAAATAGTTCTAGGGTTAATAACTTCATTATGAATGAAGTTATTAATAACTTTGAAAATAAAAGTAATATTGGATTTGGCATTTTATTACTCTCAAAGATTTTAATAATTAAGGTAATCATTAATCAGGTTTTAAATACTCCTAATAAGGATTTAATGAGTTATTAGTAAAGGAAAATTAGTTTTAATGTTTTCCTTATTTACTTATTGGGTTTTTATTTATTTTTGGAAGTTTTCCTAATTATTGAATTTTAATTCAATTAAGAATAAAAGAAAAGGCTTAATTAATAATGATTAAACAATTAAATTTTTGTTAAAAAATAAAAATTTCATATTATATTTTTATTGGATAGAGTTTATTTTTAGGAGCATTTTAATATCTCATTTGTATTTTTCTGAGTTATAACGAATTTTATACAAATTTGCAAAGTTTCAGATATTTTATAGATTTTTAATTAAATGAGAAATGCTAAGTATACCGGTTCATAACTAGTTACAGGGGCTGACCGGTGGGGTGATACGTCTCCAACGTATCTATAATTTCTGATGTTCCATGCTTGTTTTATGACAATACCTACATGTTTTGTTCACACTTTATATCGTTTTTATGCGTTTTCTGGAACTAACCTATTGACGAGATGCCGAAAGGCCAGTTGCTGTTTTCTGCTGTTTTTGGTTTCAGAAATCCTAGTAAGGAAATATTTTCGGAATCGGACGAAATCAACACCGAAGATCTTATAACTCCCGAAAGCTTCCAGAGCACCGGAGAAAGGCCAGAAGGGAGCCAGGGGGCCCCCACCCCACAGGGCGGCGCGGCAGAGGGGGGGGGCGCCCCCCTAGTGTGTGGGTCCCCCGTGGCCCCTCCGACTCCGCCTCTTCGCCTATTTAGTCGTCCCTGACCTAAAACCTCGACCCAGTTCGACGAAACCATAGAAAACATTCCAGAGCCGCCGCCATCGCGAAACTCCAATTCGGGGGACTGATGTCTACGGGTGCTTCAATTCTTGTAGACAGTGTTGGGCCTCCAAGAGCAGAGGTTTGTAGAACAGCAGCAAGTTTCCCTTAAGTGGATCACCCAAGGTTTATCGAACTCAGGGAGGAAGAGGTCAAAGATATCCCTCTCATGCAACCCTGCAACCACAAAGCAAGAAGTCTCTTGTGTCCCCAACACACCTAATAGGTGCACTAGTTCGGCGAAGAGATAGTGAAATACAGGTGGTATAAATAAGTATGAGCAGTGGCAACGGCACCGGAAAAGTGCTTTGCCCGGGACGAGTAAACAAGCGGTAGTAATGCGGCAGTAGTAACGCAGTAAAGCGATAAACGAGCAGCGATAGCGATATTTAGGAACAAGGCCTAGGGATTAGACTTTCACTAGTGGACACTCTCAACATTGATCACATAACGAGAATAGATAAATGCATACTCTACACTCTCTTGTTGGATGATGAACACATTGCGTAGGATTACACGAACCCTCAATGTCGGAGTTAACAAGCTCCACAATTCAATGTTCATATTTAAATAACCTTAGAGTGCAAGAAAGATCAACACGACTAAACCAAGTACTAACACAGCATGCACACTTTGTCACCTTCACGCTATGTAGGAGGAATAGATCACATCAATACTATCATAGCAATAGTTAACTTCACAATCTACAAGAGATCATGATCATAGCATACGCCAAGTACTAACACGGATGCACACACTCGTCACCATTACACCGTGCGGGAGGAATAAAACTATTTTAATAACATTGCTAGAGTAGCACATAGATAAATTGTGATACAAAACACATTGCAATCATAAAGAGATATAAATAAGCACTTCACTACGCCATTCATAACGGTGAGTAAGTATTCGTGAAATATAGCCTAAGAGACCCACACGGTGCACACACTCGTCACCTTTACACACGTGGGACAAGGAGTCTCCGGAGATCACATAAGTAAAACTCACTTGACTAGCACAATGACATCTAGATTACAAGCATCATCATATGAATCTCAATCATGTAAGGCAGCTCATGAGATTATTGTATTGAAGTACATAGGAGAGAGATGAACCACATAGCTACCGGTACAGCCCCGAGCCTCGATGGAGAACTACTCCCTCCTCATGGGAGCAGCAGCGGTGATGAAGATGGCGGTGGAGATGGCAGCGGTGTCGATGGAGAAGCCTTCGGGGGCACTTCCCCGCTCCGGCAGGGTGCCGGAACAGAGACTCCTGTCCCCGGATCTTGGCTTCGCGATGGCGGCGGCTCCGGAAGGTTTTCCGTATCGTGGTTCTTCGTATCGGGGTTTTCGCGACGGAGGCTTTAAATAGGCGGAAGGGCAGCCTCGGAGGGGGCTCGGGGGGCCACACCATAGGGCGGCGCGGCCCCCCTCCGGCCGCGCCGCGGTGTGGTGTGGGGCCCCCGGGGCTTCCCTCCGGCGGCTCTCGGGTGTTACGGAAGGCTCGGGAAAAATAGGGACACGGGTCTTGATTTTGTCCAATTCCGAGAATATTTCTTTACTAGGATTTCCGGAACCAAAAACAGCGAGAAAACAGGAACCGGCTCTTCGGCATCTTGTTAATAGGTTAGTTCCGGAAAATGCACGAATATGACATAAAGTGTGCATAAAACATGTAGGTATCATCAATAATATGGCATGGAACATAAGAAATTATCGATACGTCGGAGACGTATCAAGCATCCCCAAGCTTAGTTATGCTCGTCCCGAGCAGGTAAAACGATAACAAAGATAATTTCTGAAGTGACATGCCATCATAACCTTGATCATACTATTTGTAAACATATGTAGTGGATGCAGCGATCAAAACAATGGTAATGACATGAGTAAACAAGTGAATCATAAAGCAAAGACTTTTCATGAATAGTACCTCAAGACAAGCATCAATAAGTCTTGCATAAGAGTTAACTCATAAAGCAATAAATCAAAGTAAAGGTATTGAAGCAACACAAAGGAAGATTAAGTTTCAGCGGTTGCTTTCAACTTGTAACATGTATATCTCATAGATAATTGTCAATATAGAGTAATATAACAAGTGCAATATGCAAGTATGTAGGAATCAATGCATAGTTCACACAAGCGTTTGCTTCTTGAGGTGGAGAGAGATAGGTGAACTGACTCAACATAAAAGTAAAAAGAATGGTCCTTCAAAGAGGAAAGCATCGATTGCTATATTTGTGCTAGAGCTTTTATTTTGAAAACATGAAACAATTTTGTCAACGGTAGTAATAAAGTATATGAGTTATGAAAGTTATATCTTACAAGTTGCAAGCCTCATGCATAGTATACTAATAGTGCCCGCACCTTGTCCTAATTAGCTTGGACTACCGGATCTTTGCAATGCACATGTTTTAACCAAGTGTCACAATGGGGTACCTCCATGCCGCCTGTACAAAGGTCTAAGGAGAAAGCTCGCATTTTGGATTTCTCGCTTTTGATTATTCTCAACTTAGACATCCATACCGGGACAACATGGACAACGGATAATGGACTCCTCTTTAATGCATAAGCATGTGGCAACAATTATTATTCTCATATGAGATTGAGGATGAATGTCCAAAACTGAAACTTCCACCATGATTCATGGCTTTAGTTAGCGGCCCAATGTTCTTCTCTAACAATATGCATGCTCCAACCATTAAGGTGGTAGATCTCTCTTACTTCAGACAAGACGGACATGCATAGCAACTCACATGATATTCAACAAAGAATAGTTGATGGCGTCCCCGAAGCATGGTTATCGCACAACAAGCAACTTAATAAGAGATAAAGTGCATAAGTACATATTCAATACCACAATAGTTTTTAAGCTATTTGTCCCATGAGCTATATATTGCAAAGGTGAATGATGGAATTTTAAAGGTAGCACTCAAGCAATTTACTTTCGAATGGCGGATAAATACCATGTAGTAGGTAGGTATGGTGGACACAAATGGCATAGTGGTTGGCTCAAGTATTTTGGATGCATGAGAAGTATTCCCTCTCGATACAAGGTTTAGGCTAGCAAGGTTATTTGAAACAAACACAAGGATGAACGGTGCAGCAAAACTCACATAAAAGACATATTGTAAACATTATAAGATTCTACACCGTCTTCCTTGTTGTTCAAAACTCAATACTAGATATTATCTAGACTCTAGAGAAACCAAATATGCAAACCAAATTAGCAAGCTCTACGTGTTTCTTCATTAATGGGTGCAAAGTATATGATGCAAGAGCTTAAACATGAGCACAACAATTGCCAAGTATCAAATTATCCAAGACATTTTAGAATTACTACATGTAGTATTTTCCAATTCCAACCATATAACAATTTAACGAAGAAGAAACTTCGCCATGAATACTATGAGTAGAGCCTAGGGACATACTTGTACATATGCTACGGCGGAGCATGTCTCTCTCCCACAAAGTGAATGCTAGGATCCATTTTATTCAAACAAAACAAAAAAACAAAAACAAACCGACGCTCCAAGCAAAGTGCATAAGATGTGACGGAATAAAAATATAGTTTCAGGGGAGGAACCTGATAATGTGGTCGATGAAGAAGGGGATGCCTTGGGCATCCCCAAGCTTAGACGCTTGAGTCTTCTTAGAATATGCAGGGGTGAACCACCGGGGCATCCCCAAGCTTAGAGCTTTCACTCTCCTTGATCATATTGTATCATACTCCTCTCTTGATCCTTGAAAACTTCCTCCACACCAAACTCGAAACAACTCATTAGAGGGTTAGTGCACAATAAAAATTAACATGTTCAGAGGTGACACAATCATTCTTAACACTTCTGGACATTGCATAAAGCTACTTGGACATTAATGGATCAAAGAAATTTATCCAACATAGCAAAAGAGGCAATGCGAAATAAAAGGCAGAATCTGTCAAAACAGAACAGTCCGTAAAGATGGATTTTATTAGGCCACCAGACTTGCTCAAATGAAAATGCTCAAATTGAATGAAAGTTGCGTACATATCTGAGGATCATGCACGTAAATTGACTTAATTTTCTGAGATACCTACAGGGAGGTAGACCCAGATTCGTGACAGCAAAGAAATCTGGAACTGCGCAGTAATCCAAATCTAGTACTTACTTTACTATCAAAGACTTTACTTGGCACAACAAAACATAAAACTAAGATAAGGAGAGGTTGCTACAGTAGTAAACAACTTCCAAGACTCAAATATAAAACAAAGTACTGTAGCAAAATAACACATGGGTTATCTCCCAAGAAGTTCTTTCTTTATAGCCATTAAGATGGGCTCAGCAGTTTTAATGATGCACTCGCAAGAAATAGTATTTGAAGCAAAAGAGAGCATCAAGAGGAAAATTCAAAACACATTTAAGTCTAACATGCTTCCTATGCATAGGAATCTTGTGAATAAACAAGTTCATGAAGAGCAAAGTAACAAGCATAGGAAGATAAAACAAGTGTAGCTTCAAAAATTTCAGCACATAGAGAGGCATTTTAGTAACATGCAAATTTCTACAACCATATTTTCCTCTCTCATAATAACTTTCAGTAGCATCATGAGCAAACTCAACAATATAACTATCACATAAAGCATTCTTATCATGAGTCTCATGCATAAAATTATTACTCTCCACATAAGCATAATCAATTTTATTAGTTGTAGTGGGAGCAAATTCAACAAAGTAGCTATCATCATTATTCTCATCATCAAATATAGGAGGCATATTGTAATCATAATCAAATTTATCCCCCATAACAGGCGGTACTAAAAGACTACTATCATTATAATCATCATAAATAGGAGGCAAAGCATCATCAAAGTAAATTTTCTCCTCAATGCTTGGGGGACTAAAAAGATCATGAAAACCAGCTTCCCCAAGCTTAGAACTTTCTACATTATTATCAACAATGGTGTTCAAAGCGTTCATACTAATATTACTACCAGCATGCAAATAAGATTCCATAGGTTTTTTAATTTTCGCATCAAACAATCCATGTTTTAAATCAGGAAATAGAATAAGAAGCTCATTGTTGTCCATTATGCCAAACTAGTGTAAACAAGAAACAAAAAGATGCAATTGCAGGATCTAAAGGAAATAGCTTCGAGCACAAACACAACGGCGCCAGAAAAGTACTGTTACTGGAACCGGAGTATGAGTGCCTTTTTACCTTTCCTCCCCGGCAACGGCGCCAGAAAAGTGCTTGATGTCTACGGGTGCTTCTATTCTTGTAGACAGTGTTGGGCCTCCAAGAGCAGAGGTTTGTAGAACAGCGGCAAGTTTCCCTTAAGTGGATCACCCAAGGTTTATCGAACTCGGGGAGGAAGAGGTCAAAGATATCCCTCTCATGCAACCCTGCAACCACAAAGCAAGAAGTCTCTTGTGTCCCCAACACACCTAATAGGTGCACTAGTTCGGCGAAGAGATAGTGAAATACGGGTGGTATAAATAAGTATGAGCAGATGGCAACGGCACCGGAAAAGTGATTTGCCCGGAGACGAGTAAACAAGCGGTAGTAATGCAGCAGTAGTAACGCAGATAAAACGATGAACAAGCAGCGATAGCGATATTTAGGAACAAGGCCTAGGGATTAGACTTTCACTAGTGGACACTCTCAACATTGATCACATAACAGAATAGATAAATGCATACTCTACACTCTCTTGTTGGATGATGAACACATTGCGTAGGATTACACAAACCCTCAATGCCGGAGTTAAGAAGCTCCACAATTCAATGTTCATATTTAAATAACCTTAGAGTGCAAGAAAGATCAACACGACTAAACCAAGTACTAACACAGCATGCACACTGTCACCTTCACGCTATGTAGGAGGAATAGATCACATCAATACTATCATAGCAATAGTTAACTTCACAATCTACAAGAGATCATGATCATAGCATACGCCAAGTACTAACACGGATGCACACACTTGTCACCATTACACCGTGCAGGAGGAATAAAACTACTTTAATAACATTGCTAGAGTAGCACATAGATAAATTGTGATACAAAACACATTGCAATCATAAAGAGATATAAATAAGCACTTCACTACGCCATTCATAACGGTGAGTAAGTATTCGTGAAATATAACCTAAGAGACCCACACGGTGCACACACTCGTCACCTTTACACACGTGGGACAAGGAGTCTCCGGAGATCACATAAGTAAAACTCACTTGACTAGCACAATGACATCTAGATTACAAGCATCATCATATGAATCTCAATCATGTAAGGCAGCTCATGAGATTATTGTATTGAAGTACATAGGAGAGAGATGAACCACATAGCTACCGGTACAGCCCCGAGCCTCGATGGAGAACTACTCCCTCCTCATGGGAGCGAGCAGCGGTGATGAAGATGGCGGTGGAGATGGCAGCGGTGTCGATGGAGAAGCCTTCCGGGGCACTTCCCCGCTCCGGCGAGGTGCCGGAACGGAGACTCCTGTCCCCCGGATCTTGGCTTCGCGATGGCGGCGGCTCCGGAAGGTTTTCCGTATCGTGGTTCTTCGTATCGGGGTTTTCGCGACGGAGGCTTTAAATAGGCGGAAGGGCAGCCTCGGAGGGGGCACGGGGGCCCACACCATAGGGCGGCGCGGCCCCCCCTCTGGCCGCTCCAGGGTGTGGTGTGGGGCCCCCAGGGCTTCCCTCTGGCGGCTCTCGGGTGTTCTGGAAGGCTCCGGGAAAAATAGGGACCTGGGTCTTGATTTTGTCCAATTCCGAGAATATTTCTTTACTAGGATTTCTGGAACCAAAAACAGCAGAAAACGAGAACCGGCTCTTCGGCATCTTGTTAATAGGTTAGTTCCAGAAAATGCACGAATATGACATAAAGTGTGCATAAAACATGTAGGTATCATCAATAATATGGCATGGAACATAAGAAATTATCGATACGTCGGAGACGTATCAGGGACAGAAGTCTCTGTTTCGGCACCCTGCCGGGACGGGGAATTGCCCCCGGAGTCATCTCCACCGCCGTCTCCACCGCCATCTTCACCGCCATCACTGTCTCCATGATGAGGAGGGAGTAATTCACCCCGGGGCTGAGGGCTCCGCTGTAGCTATGTGGTTCACCTCTCTCTTTATGTGATCTAGTTGAATATCATCTATGTGCTACTCTAGTGATGTTATTAAAGTAGTTTATTCCTCCTGCACGGTGTAATGGTGACGAGTGTGTGCATCGTGTAGTACTTGGCGTAGGCTATGATTGTGATCTCTTGTAGATTATGAAGTTAACTATTGCTATGATGGTATTGATGTGATCTATGCCTCCTTTCGTAGCGTGAAGGTGACAGATGTGCATGCTATGTTAGTACTTGGTTTGGTTATGTTGATTTGTCATGCACTCTAAGGTTATTTAAACATGAACATTGAATATTGTGGAGCTTGTTAACTCCGGCATTGAGGGTTCGTGTAATCCTACACAGTTAGTGGTGTTCATCATCCAACAAGAGGGTGTAGAGTAGTCCTATTATGTGATCATTGTTGAGAGTGTCCACTAGTGAAAGCGGGATCCCTAGGTCTTGCTTCCAAGCATCGAATCTCCGTTTGTTTACTGTTTTGTTGCATGTTTACTCGCTGCCATATTTTATTCAGATTGCTATTACCACTCATACTCATCCATATTACTTGCATCTCACTATCTCTTCGCCGAACTAGTGCACCTATTAGGTGTGTTGGGGACACAAGAGACTTCTTGCTTTGTGGTTGCAGGGTTGTATGAGAGGGATATCTTTGACCTCTTCCTCCCTGAGTTCGATAAACCTTGGGTGATCCACTTAAGGGAAACTTGCTCGCTGTTCTACAAACCTCTGCTCTTGGAGGCCCAACACTGTCTACAAGAATAGAAGCACCCGTAGACATCAAGCACTTTTCTGGCGCCGTTGCTGGGGAGGAAAGGTAAAAGGTACTCACACTCCGGATCTCGGCTACTAAGCACTTTTCCGGCACCGTTGTAAGTACTCGAAGCTATTTCCTTTAGATCCTGCAATTGCATCTTTTTATTTCTTGTTTACACTAGTTTGGCATAATGGACAACAATGAGCTTCTTATTCTATTTCCTGATTTAAGACATGGATGGTTTGATGCGAAAATTAAAAAACCCATGGAACATATTAGTATGAACACTTTGAATACCATTGTTGCTAATGATATGGAAAATTCTAAGCTTGGGGAGGCTGGTTATGATGAGCGTGATCTTTTTAGTCCCCCAAGCATTGAGGGGAAAATTTACTTTGATGATACTTTGCCTCCTATTTATGATGATAATGATAGTAGTCTTTTAGTACCGCCTGTTATGGAGGATAAATTTGATTATGATTACAATATGCCTCCTATATTTGATGATGAGAATAATAATGATAGCTACTTTGTTGAATTTGCTCCCACTATTACCAATAAAATTGACTATGCTTATGTGGAGGGTAATGATACTTTTATGCATGTGAATAAAGATGTTTTATGTGATAGTTATATTGTTGAGTTTGCTCATGATGCTACTCGAAAGTTATTATGAGAGAGGAAAATATGGTTGTAGAAATTTTCATGTTACTAAAATGCCTCTCTATATGCTGAAATTTTTGAAGTTACACTTGTTTTATCTTTCTATGCTTGTTGCATCATGCTTCATGAATTTGTTTATTTACAAGATTCCTTTTCATAGGAAGCATGTTAGGCTTAAATGTGTTTTGAATTTGCTTCTTGATGCTCTCTTTTGCTTCAACTACTATTTCTTGCGAGTGCATCATTAAAACTCACTGAGCCCATCTTAATGGCTATAAAGAAAGCACTTCTTGGGAGATAACCCATGTGTTTATTTTACTACAGTAATTTTGTTTTTTATTTTGAGTCTTGGAAGTTGTTACTACTGTAGCAACCTCTCCTTATCTTAGTTTTATTGCATTGTTGTGCCAAGTAAAGTCTTTGATAGTAAGGTTCATACTAGATTTGGATTATCGCGCAGAAATGCATTTCTTGTTGTCACGAATCTGGGCCTAATTCTCTGTAGGTAACTCAGAAAATTATGCCAATTTACGTGAGTGATCCTCAGATATGTACGCAACTTTTATTCAATTTGAGCATTTTCATCTGAGCAAGTCTGGTGCCTCTTTAAATTCGTCTTTACGAACTGTTCTGTTTTGACAGATTCTGCCTTTTATTTCGCATTGCTTCTTTTGCTATGTTGGATGGATTTCTTTGTTCCATTACCTTCCAGTAGCTTTGAGCAATGTCCAGAAGTGTTAAGAATGATTGTGTCACCTCTGAACATGTGAATTTTTGATTATGCACTAACCCTCTAATGAGTTTGTTTCGAGTTTGGTGTGGAGGAAGTTTTCAAGGGTCAAGAGAGGAGGATGATACAATGTGATCAAGAAGAGTGAAAGCTCTAAGCTTGGGGATGCCCCCGTGGTTCATCCCTGCATATTTCAAGAAGACTCAAGCATCTAAGCTTGGGGATGCCCAAGGCATCCCCTTCTTCATCGACAACTTATCAGGTCACTTCTCTTGAAACTATATTTTTATTCGGTCACATCTTTTGTACTTTACTTGGAGCGTCTGTTTGTTTTTGTTTTTGTTTGAATAAAATATGATCCATCATGCTTGTGTGGGAGAGAGACACGCTTCGCTGTTCATATGAACACATGTGTTCTTAGCTCATAATGTTCATGGCGAAGGTTGAACTGCTTCGTTAATTGTTATATGGTTGGAAACGGGAAATGCTACATGTGGTAATTGGTATGATGTCTTAAATAATGTGATACTTGGCAATTGTTGTGCTCATGTTTAAGCTCTTGCATCATATACCTTGCACCTATTAGTGAAGAAATACATAGAGCTTGCTAAAATTTGGTTTGCATGATTGGTCTCTCTAAGGTCTAGATATTTTCTAGTAAGGGTTTGAACAACAAGGAAGACGGTGTAGAGTCTTATAATGCTGGCAATATGTCTTTTTATGTGAGTTTTGCTGTACCAGTTCATACTGTGTTTGCTCTAAACAACCTTCCTAGCCTAAACCTTGTATCGAGAGGGAATACTTCTCATGCATCCAAAATCCTTGAGCCAACCACTATGCCATTTGTGTCCACCATACCTACCTACTACATGGTATTTCTCCGCCATTCCAAAGTAAATTTCTTGAGTGCTACCTTTAAATTTCTATCCTCTACCTTTACAATATATAGCTCATGGGACAAATAGCCTAAAAACTATTGTGGTATTGAATATGTACTTATGCACTTTATTTCTTATTAAGTTGCTTGTTGTGCGATAACCATGTTCCTGGGGACGCCATCAACTCTCTTTGTTGAATATCATGTGAGTTGCTATGCATGTCCATCTTGTCTGAAGTAAGGGAGATTTACCACTTATTTAATGGTTAGAGCATGCATAATGTTAGAGAAGAACATTGGGCCGCTAACTAAAGCCATGATTCATGGTGGAAGTTTCGAGTTTTGGACAAATATCCTCAATCTCATATGAGAACATTAATTGTTGCTAAATGCTTATGCATTAAAGAGGAGTCCATTATCCGTTGTCTATGTTGTCCCGGTATGGATGTCTAAGTTGAGAATAATCAAAAGCGAGAAATCCAATGCGAGCTTTCTCCTTAGACCTTTGTACAGGCGGCATAGAGGTACCCCTTTGTGACACTTGGTTAAAACATATGTATTGCGATGATAATCCCGGTAATCCGAGCTAATTAGGACAAGGTGCGGGCACTATTAGTATACTATGCATGAGGCTTGCAACTTGTAGGATATAATTTACATGATACATATGCTTTATTACTACCGTTGACAAAATTGTTTCTTGCTTTCAAAACCAAAGCTGCGGCACAAATATAGCAATCAATGCTTCCCTCTGCGAAGGGCCATTCTTCTACTTTTATGTTGAGTCGGTTTACCCATTTCTCTCTATCTTGGAAGCAAACACTTGTGTTAAGCTGTGCATTGATTCTTACATACTTGCTTATTGCACTTGTTATATTGCTTTGCATTGACAACTATCCATGAGATATACATGTTACAAGTTGAAAGCAACCGCTGAAACTTAATCTTCCATTGTGTTGATTCAATGTCTTTACTTTGAATTTATTGCTTTATGAGTTAACTCTTATGCAAGACTTATTGATGCTTGTCTTGAAAGTATTATTCATGAAAAGTCTTTGCTATATGATTCAATTGTTTACTCATTGCATTAACATTGCTTTGAATCGCTGCATTCATCTCATATGCATTACAATAGTATGATCAAGATTATGTTGGTAGCATGTCACTTCAGAAATTATCTTTTATCGTTTACCTACTCGAGGACGAGTAGGAACTAAGCTTGGGGATGCTGATACATCTCCAACGTATCTATAATTTCTGATGTTCCATGCTTGTTTTATGACAATACCTACATGTTTTGTTCACACTTTATATCGTTTTTATGCGTTTTCTGGAACTAACCTATTGACGAGATGCCGAAAGGCCAGTTGCTATTTTCTGCTGTTTTTGGTTTCAGAAATCCTAGTAAGGAAATATTTTCGGAATCGGACGAAATCAACACCGAAGATCTTATAATTACCGGAAGCTTCCAGAGCACCGGAGAAAGGCCAGAGGGGAGCCAGGGGGGCCCCACCCCACAGGGCGGCGCGGCCAAGGGGGGGCGCGCCCCCCTAGTGTGTGGGTCCCCCGTGGCCCCTCAGACTCCGCCTCTTCGCCTATTTAGTCGTCCCTGACCTAAAACCTCGACCCAGTTCGACGAAACCGAGAGAAAACCTTCCGGAGCCGCCGCCATCGCGAAACTCCAATTCGGGGGACGAAGTCTCGTTCCGGCACCCTGCCGGGACGGGGAATTGCCCCCGGAGTCATCTCCACCGCCGTCTCCACCGCCATCTTCACCGCCATCGCTGTCTCCATGATGAGGAGGGAGTAATTCACCCCGGGGCTGAGGGCTCCGCTGTAGCTATGTGGTTCACCTCTCTCTTTATGTGATCTAGTTGAATATCATCTATGTGCTACTCTAGTGATGTTATTAAAGTAGTTTATTCCTCCTGCACGGTGTAATGGTGACAGTGTGTGCATCGTGTAGTACTTGGCGTAGGCTATGATTGTGATCTCTTGTAGATTATGAAGTTAACTATTGCTATGATGGTATTGATGTGATCTATGCCTCCTTTCGTAGCGTGAAGGTGACAGTGTTCATGCTATGTTAGTACTTGGTTTGGTTATGTTGATCTGTCATGCACTCTAAGGTTATTTAAACATGAACATCGAATATTGTGGAGCTTGTTAACTCCGGCATTGACGGTTCGTGTAATCCTACACAGTTAGTGGTGTTCATCATCCAACAAGAGGGTGTAGAGTAGTCCTATTATGTGATCATTGTTGAGAGTGTCCACTAGTGAAAGCGGGATCCCTAGGCCTTGCTTCCAAGCATCGAATCTCCGTTTGTTTACTTGTTTTGTTGCATGTTTACTCGCTGCCATATTTTATTCAGATTGCTATTACCACTCATACTCATCCATATTACTTGCATCTCACTATCTCTTCGCCGAACTAGTGCACCTATTAGGTGTGTTGGGGACACAAGAGACTTCTTGCTTTGTGGTTGCAGGGTTGTATGAGAGGGATATCTTTCACCTCTTCCTCCCTGAGTTCGATAAACCTTGGGTGATCCACTTAAGGGAAACTTGCTGCTGTTCTACAAACCTCTGCTCTTGGAGGCCCAACACTGTCTACAAGAATAGAAGCACCCGTAGACATCATGGGGTCATTGACCAGATCAGTTGCCACGCAGGCAGCGACCGGTCAAAGAACGTGAAAGGGCCCCACGGCCACGTCGGCCTTGCCGGCGGCTCAACGCCGGCGGGCAGGAGGAGACGGCACCGCCGATTTAGGGCACGAGAGGGCGCGATTTTGGTTCCGTTCGAACCAGCAGTGGATAGGGAAGCTAATGGTGGTGTTGGTTGTGCGAAGGGACCACCGGAGCTAGCTCCAGCGATGAGCTCCGCGGTGGTGCGCTCCGGCGAGGAATCGAATCACACGCTACGGTTGATGAAAGTACCTAAATAAGATGTCTATGAACGCGTATGATCACCCTGGTTCTCAAGGTATGGTCGATGGCGCCAATAGGTGACGGAGATGACCGGGAAATCGCCAATTCCGGCGAGGTGCTGCGGAAGGGGCTGTTGAAATTGGGCCTCTCCCTAGCTCCCTCGGATGCGTGCTTTATCCCAAAGGATCTACACGTCGAGGCGCACCTCCTCGACCTCCTCTCGGATGCTGGGGTGTCTTCAGTCGTCGGGTTCTTGCTCGACACCGGTGATGGTTTCCAGATGAAATCGAGGAATAGAGAGGGACTCAGAGAAAATGGAGGGGCGTTTGGGGTAGCTAGGGTTCCGATGATCTTCTCCACGTATTTATTGGTTGGGGTGATGTCGGCAGCGACGACACATCGTCGGAGACGGCCGAGATGCAGTGAGGTCGGCGAACATGGTTTGGGCACGAATCGTGATGAATATGGATGAGACGGACGCGGGAGAGATTGGAAGAGGTGCTGAGCTCGTCTGCGACGTCCGGGGTGTGCTTATCGCCAACGAGGGACGTGGCTCGCCGGTTTGTCGGGCTCGGACGAGAGGAAGAAGAAGCTTTTCTTCCTCACGTTATGAACACGAAGGGGTACGTGGGCTAGGCTGCTTCTGGCGGTGGACTGGGCTGCGTTGTGGGCTTGCTCCCGGTTTGTCGTGGCCTGCCGGGTAAGCCCCTTTCTTTCTTTTCTTTTTCTTCTCTATTTTCTCGTTTTGTATTTGCTAATTTAAATTCATGTTTTAACATTTTTCTACTTTGCAGGTATTTCATTTTGTTAGTTCAATGAGGATGCGGGGCAATGACTATTACACCACCCTCCTATTTGAAGAACATATTTTGTATTTGATTAAATTTCATACATGTGGGCTTATTCAAAATAGCAAATAGACATGATTTTGTATTTTCATTTTACTTTCCTTTTTTCTACAGAATCAAATCCTTTGGAATGATTAGAGTTACTACTTTGAACTCAAAGTCATAGATTGTTATTACTGCTTGGTTTCTATTTGAGGAATTTGTCACTTGCACATAATTTTATGTGAGCACTTGCTTGTTAAGGTTTTGTAGGTTTTATTATAACCATATTTCAAAGGTGGCACTAGGATTATATTTAATAACACCTTGAATTACCTAGAGTAGGTATTACTCTCCTCATAGTTGGGTCTTGGTTATTAAGTCAAATGGTTGATATGAGTGGTTATTCACCACACATGGGTTTTAATTATGGAACTTAGCATTAGGTGTTTCTTATGTTTAATAATTGAAGCATAAGGATTAACTAGTGAGAAATTATAGAGTTCTAACTATATTCACCTAATGATGCATGGTTTGGAACTTAGTTGTGGCTTAGGTTTTAGTTGTGATCACTCAAGTGATACACAAACTAGGGTTGAGATTTAATTCTAGGTTGTAGAGATGAGATGACATCATATTGCATGTGCTAGGGTTTAATCTCCCCTAACCATGATAAGGTGGTGGCTTACTTAACATTTTATGTTCTCCTCTTGTTACTAAGATATTGAGAATTGTTTTTATCTTCTACCAACAGATTTCTATTATTATCCTTAATTTATTATTAAAGTAACTAAAGTGGTTATGGTTCTTTTTATAGTTAACTTTGGTTATATGGATGAATGATTTCTCACCATATAAAGTATAGAGTTTAACTCTAAGGTTTTCTTAGGTACTTTAGTTGAGGAATAAGTGAAATATAAATATGGTAGGATTCTACTTATGATCATCAAGTGATTCACAAGTTAAGGTTGAAATATAAGCCTATGGTTGCTTATTAGTTACCTCCCTATGATTTCATGTGGTGATTATTATCTACTTATCCTATTAGGATTTAACTTATCCTCACATACCTCAAGAGCATGATCATGATTTAGGCATGATCAAATTGTTCTTAATATCTTCTGCCCCAAATTCTAAGTTTTTATGATCATTACTCAATTTATAATGATCAAGGTTTGGCTTCCTAAGTTATCTCTCATGGAATGGGTTCTCACTTCCATGATCAAGCTTTGTCTTGATCAACTAGGATATAACACTTCTATTATACTCTCAATTATGGACATGGCTATGGTTAATTCTAGAGTTTATGGGATACTAACAAGATCTCATTAGGTATGAAAAGGTTAAGTATTTACCTGGATAACTAAATTGAATTAGTCTCTACTTTACTTTATCAATTCATGGATATGATCTTATTTCATTTGATATTAGGTTATCTCACCACTCTAAATGGAAATGGTTTACAACCTAATACTTTGGTTCAATGGTTGTCCTTTATTCTTAAATAGGTAAAGCTTGGATTAGCATGAATGGTCTCTCTCATTTGGGAATGACTTGAATAATACTCTAGGGTTCCTCTTGAAGATAATGTTGTGATCATATGGATATTTATCTCCAAGGTTTGCCTCAAGGTTTGTCATTGCTTCCCTAAATAAAATAGGACTCTCACCTCTTTAGGTTTGATGTAAAGCTATTTGGAATAGAGAAGAATATATACTTCTTGAGTGGATCTCCTTGTTATAATTCCAATGTTGAAGTGCAATGAATACCATGAGGTTTCATGGTAGGATCAAGGATTGGTTTGAGTCATGTAGAAGATAAGTCAAGAATGGGTTCTCCATTTTATTGTTACTTGGTTTGTAATTGAATAGATGTTCTTATGTTATGGCAAGGATTACCATATTATGATCCTTTATGAGATCAAGCAATTGATCATTGATTAAAGTGTTATTATGTTAGTTTTAATTCTATTTTATCTAACCCCTTAGATCAAATCATCTCTACCCAAAACAAGGTTTTAACAAAGTCACATTGAGGTTTATAGCGCTTGACTTGATGAGCTACTTTAATTCCACCAAGATCAAGTGAAACTTTAGTTACTGTGACTGTTTTACTTTAAAGCGCGAAAATTCTCCAGATTTTCTATGCATGAATGCACTGCACACATCTGTTTCCTCTATTTTTGTAACCCAATACCTGGGATATTACAATATAGGATTATCCGCTCAGTTGCATTTTAGATATTGGATAATTCACACTTCTCTAAAATAAATGAAATCATTAAAATATGATGCCAACTATTCGCTTTTAGTCGGCATCTCCGATCCTTCAGCATCTTATACAAATTTGTGTTTCTAAATTGAAATGGGAGCATGGGAGCAAATTAAGGATGCAAAACGTGAATTAGCGACAACATAACATCCTGGAAGCAAAAAAATTGGTTTTGTTAGGGATACTTGTTGCTAGTATTATTTGTTTAGGTTTCCTTGAGGTGATGGAAGGAGTAGTTGTTTTCAGTTCGTTTTTTTTCCAAAAGAAAGAAAAAAATGTATTTCGAAAAATAAACCAACAACATCTTGCATGCATGTGTGCAATGGGCCAGGCAGCCCAATGATCTAAATGACTATCGAAAGAACTAGTCTGGGTCGGCCCAACAAACCCAGCCCTCTTCCTGGTCCTCCCAAAATGGAAAGAACACGACCAATATTCGCCCACAATCACCGTCCGATCACAACCCAACGTCCGCAGACGCCGCCGCCGGAACCTTCCAGAGCCCCACCCCGTACGCTATATACTCCCGCCGCCCGCCTCTCCCCAATCCCACAAATCCTCCAGTCCTCCCAAACCCGCAAAACCCTAGCGCCGCCGCCACCTCCACCGTACTGCAAACCCAGCAGCGACAGCAATGTCGGGCAAGGGCGAAGGTCCGGCGATCGGGATCGACCTGGGAACCACCTACTCCTGCGTCGGCGTGTGGCAGCACGACCGCGTGGAGATCATCGCCAACGACCAGGGCAACCGCACCACGCCCTCCTACGTCGCCTTCACCGACTCCGAGAGGCTCATCGGCGATGCCGCCAAGAACCAGGTCGCAATGAACCCCGTCAACACGGTCTTCGGTGAGCAACCCCTTTCCTCTGCCGTTGCTGTTATAATTTATGTCCTTTTAGATCTGTTCGATTCGGGCTCTGGTGCGTGCGCGGATCTAGCTTTGTTGTAGCTGTGTAGATCCAAGGATCTCGATTTCGTATGGATTGGGTAGCGGTGATTGCTTCATTAGTGTAGCCTTTCGATCCTGTCGTGGTGTCAGCTAGTTGATGCTCCTGCTTCGGCTGGATGCTTAATTTAATTGTTTGCTTTTACTAGTGTCTTCCTGCCGAAGCTCTATTATAATACTACTAGACTAGATGTGCACGTGTGCAATGTTTGTGTATCTGTAAATCTTCCCAGATGCGGGAGCTCAGCTCAATCAGAGTACAATTATCTGTTGTCATTGTATTGCTTGCTCAGGGAAATCATGTCCTTGGTGTGTTTAAATGTTCCCTCACTGAAAAGGACAACTTTTAGTCAAAAAAGACTTGAACAAGTTAAATAAAATATCTCAGTTGTGTCAGTCTTGCTAAGAGAGTCTGTGAAGTTTGAAGGGAGAATTGATGATGCATTATCCATAGACATCACTGAATGTAAGATGATGATCAATATACATCATGCACTACCATCTGATCTCTACTACTTTATAATGCTCTTTGTACTCCCAACTTAGTTTTTTACCTGTTTTCATTTACCTTTCAAAATCATTGAACATGCAGTTTGGAACCTGTGATGTAACCAACCAATTTGCTGAACATCATTGATTATTCTAAAAAATAGCACCATCTTTCGGTTGAGGTTGCTCACTTGGTTTTATATTTTATTCCCTTGAATCTTTGTATGTTGCTCTCATTGCCATCTGGTATCTGACACGTGGTCTTCTTTTATGCCTACTTGTCTTGAAATATGGCATACAATAAGGGGGAACGGACCTTGCGACACTGGTTGCTCGTCATGAGCATCTAGTTACTATATAGCCGTTTACATGTTACTTTCTCTATTTTTTCAAACTTAGTATTTAGTATCACCTTTTGTTTGCTGCTGTTTTGGCTCGTTTCATAATGGTTGTGCAAGTATGAATATGTTCTTGATATATTGGCTGTTGATATCATTATGCTAGGTTCAGTGTATCATACTGTTTGCCATGTGCTGTATGTAAGCTTTTACATTTTTTTTTATGCTTAATTACTGTAATATAGTACTTTATTGGCTGTTGATGTTATTATGCTTGGTTCAGTGTATCTTACCGTTTGCCTTGTGCTGATTGTAAGCTTTTACATGTTTTTTGATGCTTAATAATTTTGTTCTTCAAACTGCTGATATATAATTTGCTCTGCAGATGCTAAGCGCCTTATTGGCAGGAGAGTCAGTGATGCTTCTGTCCAGAGCGACATGAAGCTGTGGCCGTTCAAGGTCATTGCTGGACCTGGAGAGAAGCCTATGATTGGTGTTCAGTACAAGGGTGAGGAGAAGGAGTTTGCTGCTGAAGAGATCTCCTCCATGGTCCTCATCAAGATGCGTGAGATTGCTGAAGCTTACCTTGGCAGCACCATCAAGAATGCTGTTGTCACTGTCCCTGCCTACTTCAACGACTCCCAGAGGCAGGCCACCAAGGATGCTGGAGTGATCGCTGGTCTGAATGTTATGCGGATCATCAATGAGCCAACTGCTGCTGCTATTGCTTATGGTCTTGACAAGAAGGCCACCAGCGTTGGTGAGAAGAATGTTCTCATCTTTGACCTTGGAGGTGGTACCTTTGATGTTTCCCTTCTTACCATTGAGGAAGGTATCTTTGAGGTCAAGTCCACTGCTGGTGACACTCACCTTGGTGGTGAGGACTTTGACAACAGAATGGTCAACCACTTCGTCCAAGAATTCAAGAGGAAGAACAAAAAGGATATCAGCGGCAACCCCAGGGCTCTCCGTAGGCTGAGGACAGCTTGTGAGCGGGCAAAGAGGACCCTCTCCTCCACTGCCCAGACTACCATTGAGATTGACTCGTTGTATGAGGGCATTGACTTCTACACCACCATCACCCGTGCCCGGTTTGAGGAGTTGAACATGGATCTGTTCAGGAAGTGCATGGAACCTGTGGAGAAGTGCTTGAGAGATGCCAAGATGGACAAGAGCACTGTCCATGATGTTGTCCTTGTTGGTGGCTCCACCAGGATCCCAAGGGTACAACAGCTGCTCCAGGACTTCTTCAATGGCAAGGAGCTGTGCAAGAACATCAACCCGGATGAGGCAGTTGCCTATGGTGCTGCAGTCCAGGCTGCCATTTTGAGTGGAGAGGGCAACGAGAAGGTCCAGGACCTCCTGCTGCTTGATGTCACGCCTCTTTCTCTTGGGCTGGAGACTGCTGGAGGTGTCATGACAGTGCTGATTCCCAGGAACACCACCATCCCCACAAAGAAGGAGCAGGTCTTCTCTACTTACTCGGACAACCAGCCAGGTGTCCTCATCCAGGTGTTCGAGGGTGAGAGGGCCAGGACCCGCGACAACAACCTGCTGGGCAAGTTTGAGCTCTCTGGCATACCTCCTGCCCCCAGGGGTGTGCCCCAGATCACGGTCTGCTTTGACATTGACGCCAATGGCATCCTGAATGTCTCAGCGGAGGACAAGACCACTGGGCAGAAGAACAAGATCACGATCACCAATGACAAGGGCAGGCTGAGCAAGGACGAGATCGAGAAGATGGTGCAGGAGGCTGAGAAGTACAAGTCAGAGGACGAGGAGCACAAGAAGAAGGTGGAATCGAAGAATGCTCTGGAGAACTATGCCTACAACATGCGCAACACCATCAAGGACGACAAGATTGCCTCCAAGCTGCCTGCAGATGACAAGAAGAAGATCGAGGATGCCATCGACCAGGCCATCCAGTGGCTGGACACCAACCAGCTGGCTGAGGCTGACGAGTTCGATGACAAGATGAAGGAGCTTGAGAGCCTCTGCAACCCCATCATCGCCAAGATGTACCAGGGCGCTGGTGCTGACATGGCTGGTGGCATGGACGAGGACGACGCACCTCCTGCTGCTGGTGGAGCAGGGCCCAAGATTGAGGAGGTCGACTAAGCGCATGCATCAGCACGAGGTCTTCTACCAGTGTTTACCCCTGCATAGTTTATCCCGTTCGTTAGGCTGCTGTGGCAGTTCAGTGGTATTAGAGTATGTTGGATGTGGTCAGTGTGAACTGCGTTCTAAGTTCTGAACAATTATATTATATGCATGGTTATGGTTATGTGGTTTGCTTTTTGTTGCTGCTTTCATGTTCTGTTGGTGTTCTTTATCTGCTCATATGTTGCTCTCTGTCACCTGCTTGCTTAGTATTTATTTTCAGGGCAGTTGCTGTGTTTAATCCAAGATATTGGTCGACATTTGACATATATGTGAAGTCAAGCTAGATAGAAAAATGTACTTCTTGCAAACCAGAGACCACTACACTACAGTACTCCTCCCGTTTGCTTTTATAAGACGTTGTAGCTTTCTTAGATTCACTCACTTTTGTTTGTATATCTAGTCTAATTTAGTGTCTAGGTTCACTTATTTTAGTTTATATCTAGTCATTTAATTGCATCCGTACAAGGTTTACTTTTGCAAGCATCTTGTTGTGTCAGACTCATAGTACTAGCTTGTATGATTCTTACAACAGATACGATTAATTTGACTATCCATCTCTGGGTTTGCAACATGAATAAGCTTTCATAAATGAGTTATGCAGGACTTCTTGTCCTGTTCTAGTTTTCTCCTGTAACTTTGATATGTGCTGATCCACTTAAAACCTTGCAGTTCACAATTTTTGGATTAATATTGACAATTGGGGCAATGATTGGTGCTGTTACCAGCAGACGCTTAGCAGACTTTCTTGGGCGTAAAATGGTAGCTTGTGCAATTCATTGTTAATTGGTCCTTTTTATTCACATTCATCTTCTCAATTCTCATCGTTTTGCTTCTCAGACCATACAGATATCAGCTACTATTTGCATTTTTTGCTGGATTTTTATACATTTTGCTAAGGTTTGTTCGCTGATAAGTTATTTAGTATCTTTTGCATTTCATACTGATATCTTAACTTGAATTTATGTTGTAAACGTGCGCTCTATTTTGGAAGAATCTTGTTGGGCTATAGTACTGGAATTCTTTCTTATGTGTTATGTATCACTTAGTTCAAAACGCACTCTTGAGTCTTGACTCTCTTATGTCTCAATCTTGTATCATTTGTACATGTTTTCCCCTTAAGGACCTTCATGTCCTAGTGTGCTCATGTTGCGCTGAATGTGCCTGGTGCCTGTGTTCATAGCTGAAATAGGGCCGAAGTATCTCAGAAGGGCCCTTGCAACTTCAAACCAGGTTTGTAAACTACATAACAAAAATCCCATAACGTAAATTTAACTTATTTTCTGACAACTGTGTTTTTTTTGCATCTGCGGTTGTTGATATGCTCTGGAAGTTCGGCTACTTACATAGTAGGCGAGGGGCGCCCAAATCCAGCGTCAAAAATTGGCAGGCTAGAATTGGGAGGTGCTAGAACCAAGGCACCCTATAAACGTTCCACATGCTATTTATGCAAGGGCAGATTGTGTGCAGTTTGTAGTAGCGGTAAATCTAGAGTTAGCTGGCGGTCAGTATGACCCGACTTGTATGTCCTGCACGGATGTGCTTCTTTCTCTTCTTCATGTCATCCCGTGTCTGCGTCGTTCCTCACAAGTCTCGGTGTGTGGTGCCTCCTCTTTGTTTGCACCGAAGTTAAATCTTTGGTTTGGCTGTGTTTTGGTTTCCTCTGCGTCGTTCCTCACAAATGCAGAATTTTCTTTCCATTTCCCGCATGATGAGCATGTCATGGAAGAAACACCTAAGCAGAGAAGCCAAAGGTAGTACTCCCGCCATCCTATGAAGATTGTCTAAGATTTCACAGGAAAAAAAACATTTTCACAACCTGTATGTTGTTGTAGAAATAAGGAAACAACGGGCGCGTCTCTCCGCACATGGTCGCAATGCACTATATATGGAGGACGTGCATGATGACCTTGCATCAAAAGTCATCGTACACAAACTAGTTTTGACACAACAATGCCTTGTGAATAAATTCGGTTGCAATCATCAAAGCAAAACTTGATCCTTTCTTAGAAAGATCTAGAGAGAGACTAAGTGGAGGTTTTGGGCTGAACTTGTCTTCCCAAATTGACATCTTGTTGCTCTTATTTAACACCGGTTCAAGCGGTGTTGGACTCTTTGCATGTGATACTAGGCTCCTGAAACTCATTTTGGAGTACTAGCACCCTCCCTTTGACTTTATTGAAATGAATGATTTGCGTACATGCTCATGGGGCTATTTATAGCCAAGGGGTTCCTGATAAATAGGGGCAGCCAGCTCCCTACGACCCTGGGAAGCTGCCAAGAGAATCTCTGTTAAGCACTATGGTTAGTACACATATCAGTAGTGATGCTTAGCTGAACAAACTTCGCCCCGACGGCGATGCAAAATAGGACTTCCTCGGACTCATAGAGTGAGCTAGCTCCGTCAATGTTGATAAATGATCAAGGCTATCCTTATAGTGGTAAGTTTTTTTTTTTTTTTTTGAAGCCTTGCCTATATTCATATTGGAGGAATTACAGGCAGGATTACACCCTCTGGTGGATCAGTGAACCACGTATGTCTACCACCATCAAGAGATGTGGCATATCTAGCTAGTCTGTGGGCATCCCCATTAGACTCTCTACGTTCGAAAACAAATCGAACATTCCCTCTAAGCCTTGCTCTCTCTCTAATCTCAGCAAGGATGGAACCATAGACACCCAGGTTTACACCCTGTAAACCCTTGATCACATTAGCGCAGTCTCGAAGCCACCAGGATTTCAGCCAAGTACAAGTCTTCAGCCGCATCCAAAGCTTCTCTACACGCCAGCGCTTCGAGTATGCCCGGCTCAGTAAGGCCATCAAAAACCATCGCAGAAACACCAAGAACATCACCATTCTGAGATCGGCAGACAACACCAACAGCCCCCCTTGCCGTACCTTTTGAAACTGCAGCGTCAACATTTATCTTTGTTACTCCCTCAGGAGGTGCAATCCATCTTGGGGACACCGTCGAGCTCGTTCTGCGCGCCACCGAAGAACTGGATTCCTTATTCGGTTCCCCCTCACACGCAGCGAGGTCGTCCAAGAAACGGTTCACAAAGGACACCGTCGCCATCGGACTCGATAAACCTCCTCATGGATAGCCTTCCTTCTAGCATGCCATATAGCCCACATCGTAACCAGCATCCGAGAACGTTGGGGCTCCTTCCAATTCTCAAGCACATGAAATAACCAAAGCCTAGCCACGGGCTCCGCTTCCACCGCCAGCTCGATCGGTGATTTCTTCACCCATTAGCGACCACACGCACCTAGACATGTTACATTCAAAAAGAGAATGTCGCCACGAATCCTCCATTCCACAGATGGAACAAGCCGGGGTCGGTGCCATGTGCCTATCATGACGAACATCGCCCGTAGGAAGCGAATGTCTCGCAACCCTCCAGAGAAACACACGGATTTTTGAAGGAACCGGAACCTTCCAAAGCTTCGTCCAGGCTTTCTCTTCTCTCATGGGGTTCGAAGTGGCAGCCCTCTCATCAAACCAGTCCTCTCTGGCACTCTTGGTAGCCACGATCGCTCTATAGCAAGACCGCACCGAGAAAACGCCCGTTGTTTCGAAGTGCCACCCCCAAAAATCGGGTGCTCCACTCGTGCGCAATGGTATACTGCGAATAACCTCACAGTCCATGGGCCAGAAGAATTCCTCCAGCTTCTCTGTATTCCACGCCGCGAACTCGGGGGTCATATAATCACACACCCGAGATGGGGCGCCATCTTTCTTGGGAGCCACAGGTCGTCTCCTCTCATCACGGGGAGCCAGCTATCCTCCCATGCATCCGTTGATCGGCCGTCGCCAATCCCGCGGATGAGGCCGGTCTTCGAGTGTCTCGTCCTTCAATCGGAGCCCGCCGGACCCGAGAGGGGTGGGACCCCGACTGCGCCGACAAGATGTCTGTGTTAGGAAAGTAAACCGCCTTAAGCACCCGGGCACTCAACGTCTCAGGGCACTGCAAGATGCGCCATGCCGATCTTGCCAACATAGCCAAGTTGAACAGCTCAATATCTCGGAACCCCAGGCCCCCTGCATACTTTGGCTGCGTCATAGATTCCCAGGAGACCCAGCAGGTTCTCCTTTTGCCTTCTTTGCTTCCCCACCAGAATTTGCGAAGCATAGAGTTGATGTGTTCGCATAAACCCCTTGGTAACTTGAAACAGGACATCGAAAATGTAGGAACAGCCTGAGCCACTGCTTTAATGAGAACTTCTTTTCCTCCAACAGACAACCACTTCTCCATCCATCCCAGGACCTTTTTCCAAACTCTATCCTTTAGATATTTAAAGGCACCATTCTTGGATTTTCCAACATCAGATGGCATTCCAAGATATTTTTCACTGAGGGTCTCCTTCTGTACATCCAGCACATTTTTTATTCCCTCACGAACACTTTCTGGACATCCCCTGCTGAAGAAAACAGATGACTTATCCATATTGATCCTCTGCCCCGAAGCCTGGCAGTACATCTCCAGAACTTCCTTGATCTCTGTCGCACCCTCGGCACTTGCTTTGAAGAACAGCAGGCTATCATCGGCGAAGAGTAAGTGGTTTACTGCCGGAGCAGTGGGGGCCACTTGTATACCACGAGCTACGGATGATTGATTTCTAGATTTTAGGAGGCACGAAAGGCCCTCTCGCTGCCAACAAGAACAAGTACGGTGAGATAGGATCACCCTGACGAATCCCCCTGGAGGGGCGAAACTCTTCCTGTGGTGTACCATTAAACAACACCGAGAAAGATACGGTCGAAACCAGTCTCATCACTAGTGTCACCCAGGTTCTACTGAAGCCCAACTTGAGCATTATGGCCTCAAGATAGCTCCACTCAACCCTGTCATACGCCTTTCTCATTATAGTGGTAAGTGGGATGTATAGTTGAGGTAATCTTTGATCCAAGAGTCCATGGTGGACTATGAAGAAGGTGTGGTGCATGGTTCGTGCTGGACAAGCCCACATAACCCTCCACCTATAATGGGCTTATTTGTTTGAGCTTTCATGTCTTGAATTTTTCTTTTTATTTCTTCCCTTTTTTATGTATGTACAATGTTAACTTTTTTAATATAAAAGTTACACCATAGGGAATTCCCCTACGGTTAAGATGATAAGAAATGACATTCTTTGACTAGTCACAACTTCGTCAATTTGCCACTTGGTTGCCACAAAAGATTGACTAGGTACCCATATATAATTGTTTATTCCGACAACAATGTGTAAAAAGGAAAACTTGGTGCTCTGAAGAGCGCTTTTGACTCTTTGCCCGAAACAAAATGTGCTCTTATTTACAAAACTTTACATGCATGTAAAAGACATAAAATGAATTAGCAGAACCAGAAACAGAGAAATGGGTGCGCTTTCTTATTACTAGAAAATATTTCCACTTGATCACAACAAAAGTTCACCATAACAAAACTACATAGCCACTGACACAAACATAAATAACTTATAGAAGACAAACAATTGCAACGTCTCTAGGAATACCATTATGGCATTGAGATATTTCCAGAATTGACACATGCATCATCATCATGATTCATCAACCATCAACTTGAACATCAATTTGTGCATACAATGTAGCATCTAGCATGTCCATCATGAATGTGAATGTGAAATGACACAGAAGATAAAATACAATTAAAAATAAAATATTGCTAACTCATTGAGTCCTACTAATGACTTGGGTAAATGGCATGCTGGTTTAGTATAAATGTGAAAATTTAATCTTCAATTTTTCCAAAAGTGCTCCGCTCAATTCAGCATACCATGGTATAATCCACTGTTAATCATTCATTTTATTTCTCAGCTCGGTCTTGATAATATTCATAGGTGAGCCGACCTTCTAAATTGTCGCGGTGTTTGAAGGTAGAATCAAGGAAAGTTAGTGTTCTTAATTTGAACAATCTTCAAAGCAAGATTGCAAAGATCAATACAACTTGAGAGGTCTTCACCACCTCTCTCGTTAACAACAGATGTGCCAGTTGTTCCCTTCGAATGACACACTCATATTCCAAGAAGTTGGCATCATAAATCTTGTTAAGTTCAACCCGTTTCTATCCATCGAAGTAGAGAAAGGAATTCATATGATCAAGACACACACACATCTCAACAATTGAGTTAACTTTTCTGAAAAGTTAATGTTTACATTGACTAGAATCAGATAGGGATAACATTGAAACTACCATGCTAAAAATGATTATAGTAACTTAATAACTTTGCTCCACGACCCCTTGAATGACCCCCAAGTGGTATTGTATCATCAATATTTGACACAATAAAATTCCTATTGCCAAAAGATCTCCACTTCTTCAAAAAGCTCATCCAAAACATTTGTCGCTCGTCTCATTTATATCATAAATACCGACCCAATCAATTAATCCAATAGCACGAACAATATCGAAAAGTGCTTTTGACTCATGCACTTCAATGCTCTCTCCATTTTTTAAATTAAAAGGCATTTTTACATGTTATTAAAAATCAGAAAATAATGTTGGAGATTGGGCAGTGATACGCCTCACAACCATGCAAGATCTCAACCCGAAATTATTTTTATTTTGAGTTAGAAAAAAAAAGACAAAGTCTGATACATTTTGGAGATTTGAATATGTACTACTCACATCTACACTTTTGCCATTTTTGTGTAGCTTAAAATATAAAGTATTTAAAATCAATATTTTGCATGTTTGTGGGATAAATCATTGGCTATATGCGATTTTTTTTCAGAAATTTTTGACACTCAAAAATATGATTTAAAAAAATGAGATCACTGGTGCTCATGTGCACTAAATCTCCGTTCGAACAATATTAACTTTTTTTTCCCTTTGCAATCATTGTGAAAAATGTTTTGTGTTACCTGTCAATCTAATCGTAAAATATAAGAACAAACTGGAAGTGTTCCATCTTTTCTATCAAACCTGATGCTTGAGTTATTCACCCACTCTCTACAAATACACACTTTCCAATACATACAATAGTGAGGTCTGAATTAGTTGAAGAAGAAACCAAAGTACTATGATGTGTGCCCCACTGTGTGCCACCGGTCTTTGCAAGACTACTGGCTTAATTTTTTCGTATGCGTGGAAAAGCTGCAACGCTCTCCAAATTGGTTCACAATTTTCTCATTGTGATCTTGGATAAGTTTTCCTTTATCGTACAAGAAGCACCAAAAATGTTGACAAGTGGAGTGACATTATTGAAGAAACCCAAAACAAAAGTATAATACTTGGGAGGAAAACAACCACTACTTGAAGTTGATGAGCGAAGCAATGTATATAAAATGCATATGGGATTCCGTCCAAGGGTATGGTAAGGGAAGATACGATCTACAAATCCTTAGGTTTGTCTACAGTTAGTGACATCACCTCTTAATACACTAAAAACAAAAACATCTAAGGGTATATTAAGAGAAGAAGATGTTGTATCAGAAACATGCTTAGTCATGAGAAACCTCCAACCGCATGGCATTCACCATAGACATATCTACATAACAAAATATCTATTAGCAAGTGACATTTGATAACAAGATAAATTTGGAACATTAATAGCAAGCAAGCTACAAACCCCAAAGTAACCGCTATTTTGCTCATTTATATATTTATCTGCAGACTTGTCAATAAGCTACACCAGTGGTAGATCTAGCCGTCCTATGGATCTTGGGCATACATAACTACCACGCACTAGAATTTGGCCAAAATGACCATCATCCTATATAGCTAGGACAATCCCCTTTTAAAAGGTGGCTTGCCAAACGAGCCTGGGCAGCCGCCCGGGGTCATCGGGAGGTGGCTCCGCCAACGAGCAACATAAAAATATGCCCTCTCAATTTAAACATAATTATATTTCATGCCCGAGTTGCACAAACCTTCACCAAGTCATTTTATATTTAGAGAAGCTATTTGACATTTTTGGGAGCGTTTACACCAAAACTGCTCCCATGCTTGGGATCTTTTTATCTTTGTAACATACTAATATCTCCAGAAAGTTTCCCTTATTTCTTGAGCTTGAGGAGTCATCATGTCCATGGAAACCAAGAACTTGCAAAAGAAGAAACCTTACAATACCTAAACAACAATCGAGATTTTTATATTTCCCCTCTCTTTCCATGCTTTTCTCAGACTACACATAAAGCCAACCTTTTTTCCTTTTATTGAAAGTAGCAGCACACTTCCTAGCCTTGTCGTGGGCACTATCAGGTCCTTGAGCATGATCATTGAAGGTTTCAAGACCACCTCTCCAATTAACATAACCATATTTAGTGAATGTATATTTTCCGATCCTAGAGGTTCAAAGAGAGAACAATAGAAAGAATAAGAGCATCTCCATCGGCGCGCCCCATAGCGGCCCCGATAGAGTTTTGGGGGCCGGCATCGAAAATGGGCTCACACCAGCGCGTCCCAAATAGCGCCAGCACTTTTTCGAACCCAATAGAAGCGCCGGCAACCCCGTGCCTTCCCCTTCGCGAAGGGCGCGAATCAGGTACCTGCGCCTCGCGAGACGAATTTTTTTGAGTGTGGGAGCCGCCTGTCAGCGACACGTCTCAAAAGTATACATCTTTTCCACCAAAACCTCGTCCCCTCCGCCGCTCATTTCTCCCGCCCGCCGCTCCATCTCCCATCCAGCCTCCAACCCGAAAAACCCTCGCCACCGCCATGTCACCGAAGAGAAAGGCTCCGGCGAAGGCAGCGAAGGCGCCGCTATCGTTGCATGTTCGACGGTACCTCGGAGGAGGGATCCTCACGAGGGGGATAAGAAGTAGGGGCCATCGGGCGGAGAGTCCTCGGGGCGGTGGTACGCGATTTACCCAGCTTCGGAACACCTGCTCGATGAAGGGCCTACTGTTGCTTGTCTGGAATTATCTGGGCGCTTTCGCGTTGTTACAATAAATTGTGATTGTGCCTCTAGGGCTCTCGGGATCCGGCTTATAAAGGCGTCAGGATCTAGGGTTTACACGGAGAGTCCTAGCCGGAATACAAGTTGCCTATCTACGGAATATTACATTGCCGTGCACGTCAAGGATCCGCCTTTCCTTATACGCCGTACTAGATCCGGCTACCCCTGATGGGCCGGGCCGGATCCGATTTCTAGGATAGGTCAGTGGATCCGGCTCCTCGTTCCTGGGTTGGACTTCCTCCATCTTGATCTACAGCAACTGGACCGCCCGATGGGCCATACACCACCATCACCGTCTATGGGCCACCCGGGCTTGCCGGATCTAGCCATTGTCGATGGTACACCCATGAAGTATACCCACAATAGTAGCCCCTAGAGTAGATTCACCGCTTATTTCCGCCTTGCTCGAACCATCTTCATGTTGGACAAACTTCTCGGAAACGTGGGGAAACTTTGAAGAACTCCGACTTAATAAAATTTCCCTTTCCAACTTGCTTGTCGGAAAGATCCTTCATCCCGCGGGACTTCATCCATCGACCTTATCATTACAACAAGTCTCCGGGTTACTACCCTGCTGAGATAATGGCTTGTCATTTGAAAATTTTACCCGGAACCTTGAAAGGTTCAAACGGTTCCGCCAATCTTGGCGCCATTTTCGGGTAATTTGAACGGTAACTTGATCCTTAGCCATTTTTACCGCTAGGGTTTTCGACACGTGTCCATCATCCAACGGCGCGACGCTTGCGTTCCGACCACAGGATGCGGAGCACGAATCTCATCCCGCGCCTATAAATATCCACACCGCACACCCTAATCACCCATTCTCCCCCGTTTCACCTCTCACTCAAGCGCCGCCACCAAGCTCCTGCTTCCGCCGTGCCGGAGTCTACCGGAGTTCCGCCGGAGCTAGCGCCGCCGCGTCGAGTTCTACGTGTTCTTAACCTCGGCGAGCCACCGCAGCAAAAACCTCGTCGCCGGTGACTCCGACCACCGTAGCATCCATCTCTGGTAAGCATTCCGTTCTCGATCTTTCTCATCGGCATCGGTAGGGATGACTAGTGCGTAGTGGTAGTTCCGACTAAGTTAGTTTACTCTTAATGTAGATGTCTTCTTCCACTCCGACTCCATCGCAGTTGGAGCCGATCACGGCTACGCCAATCTCTTCCGCCCCTCAGCCATTCATCCCTGTCCAGTTGGATCCTACCAAGGGATCCGACAAGACCATTGAGGGAGCCACTTCTAATCCGGCGGACCTAGCCGGAAAGAAGCAAATGGAGAAGAAGGTGGAGGAAGCTGCCGCCAAGAAATCCAAAGCCCAGACTCGCGTAGGTGAAGTCAAAGGGCAATGGTGGCCCTGCACCACCACAGAGGATGAACTCCGCAGCTTTGAGGCGGAGGGATTTTTGCAACCCGGATCCTGGAGAATGGTTCTGGGTGCCCTGACCCCGGCGCCCGAAGCCGGAGAATGGGTGCTGACTAGAGCGTTGGTGGAGCGCGGATTCTCCTTGCCCCCGAGTGATTTCTTCTCGGAAATCCTCGAGGCATACAAGCTGCAACCCCACAACATCTCCCCCAACAACGTCCTCGCCATCGCCAACCATGTCGCTCTGTGCGAGGGTCATCTCCGGATAACACTTGACTTGGCCCTCTTTCAATATTTTTTCTCTGTTGATACGCCCAATTTGCATCCCTATTTTGTATTATAATCTACTGTTATTTATTGATATATTTCATATTTAGACATGATACTTATGTTATTTTATCAATTTTTGTATGTTTGATGATTTTCACGGGATTTGCTGCCGGAGCTGGAATTCTGCTGGAAAAGTGGTCATCAGGGTACCTTACTTCAGAAGATCAGAAAATTCCAGAAACTTTCACGAATATCTTATTTTCCCGGATGACAGAGATAGCCAGAAGGAGGACTTGGGGGGCCACCATTGGGCAATACAATGCCCAAGCGCGGGCCCTACTCTGGCCGCGCCTGGGGCATGTATGGCCGCCCTGGCCCACATCTGTCGCCGCCCTTTCGCGTATATCATCCCCACGAAATCCTAAGATTGGGGGTAGCTCGCACAGATATTCCGTCGCCGCTACGAGGCGGAAAACACCAGAGAGAGAAAAGCTCTCCGGTAGATAGGAATTTGCCGGGGGAAATTCCCTCCCGGAGGGGGAAATCATCGCCATCGCCACCGCCATCGAGATGGACTTCATCGTGATCATCATCCTCATCATCTCCACCATCAGCACCATCATCACCGCCGTCTCCACCTCGTCCCACTGTAACTATTTGGGTTGTACCTCGCATATTTCGAAGGGGAAACTCTCCCGGTATTGATTACTTGTTGTATTTGATGCTATTGAGTGAAACCATCGGATTAAGGTTTATGTCCAGATTGTTATTCATCATTATATACCCACTGATCATGTTCCATATGTTGTCCCATGAGTAGTTCGTTTAGTTCTTGAGGACATGGGAGAAGTCTTGCGTTAGTAGTGGAGCTATGTGAGTAATATGTATTGATATGATATTTAAGTTGTGGTGTTATTCTTTTAGTGGTACCATGTGAACTCCGACTACACGATACTTCGCCTTTATGGACCTAGGGGAATGCATTGTGTATTTGGCTACTAATTGTGGGGTTGCCGGAGCAACAGAAACCTGAACCCCCGTTAGGAAACCATTGCATGAGGGAGCGTAGGATCTCAGAGTTTAAGGCTGCGGTTAGATTTTATCTTAATTACCTTCTTGTAGTTGCGGATGCTTGCAAGGGGTTTAATCACAAGTATGTATTATCCTAGTAAGGGTAGTGCATTAGCATAGGTTCACCCACGCAACACTTACCATACTGATGACCCACAAGTATAGGGGATCGCAACAGTCTTCGAGGGAAGTAAAACCCAATTTATTGATTCGACACAAGGGGAGCCAAAGAATATTTGTAAGCCTTAACGACGGAGTTGTCAATTCAGCTGCACCTGGAAACAGACTTGCTCGCAAGAGTTTATCAGTAGCAACAGTTTTATAGCAGTAGCAGTAGTGAAATATAAGCAGCAGAGTAATAAAGACAGCAGTAGTGATTGTAGTAAACAGCAGGATTAAAATACTGTAGGTATAGGGATGGATGAACGGGCGCGGCATGGATAAGATAACTCATGTAATAATCAAGGCTAGGCATTTGCAGATAATAATAAAACAGTATCTAAGTACTAAACAACCATAGGCATGTGTTCCGTATATAGTCGTACGTGCTCGCAATGAGAAACTTGCACAACATCCTTTGTCCTACCAGTCGGTGGCAGCCGGGCCTCTAGGGAAACTACTGGTAATTAAGGTACTCCTTTTAATAGAGTACCGGAGCAAAGCATTAACACTCCGTGAACACATGTGATCCTCATATCACAGCCTTCCCCTCCGGTTGTCCCAATTTCGTCACTTTGGGGCCTCGGGTTCCGGACAACAATATGTGTATACAACTTGCGGGTAAGATCATAAAACAATGAATATCATCATGAATCAATAACATGTTCAGATCTGAAATCATGGCACTCGGGCCCTAGTGACAAGCATTAAGCATAACAAGTTGCAACAATATCATAAAAGTACCAACAACCGATACTAGGCACTATGCCCTAACAATCTTATGGCTATTACATGAACAATCTCATCCAATCCCTACCATCCCCTTCAGCCTACAGCGGGGGAATTACTCACACATGGATGGGGGAAGCATGGATGGTCGATGGAGAGGCGTCGGTGGTGATGATGGCGATGATCTCCTCCAATTCCCCGTCCCGGCAGGGTGCCAGAACGGATTTTCTGATCCCAAGATTGAGTTTCGCGATGGCGGTGGAGTTCTGGATGTCTTCTGGAAAAGTGGTCGAACCCCCTCGCGTTTTTAGGTCAAGGGCTTTATGTAGTCCAGAGGGGAGCATCGGGGGTTGGCCGAGGCGGCGTCACCATAGGGCGACGCGGCCTGATGTCTACGCACGCTTCTATTCTTGTAGACAGTGTTGGGCCTCCAAGAGCAGAGGTTTGTAGAACAACAGCAAGTTTCCCTTAAGTGGATCACCCAAGGTTTATCGAACTCAGGGAGGAAGAGGTCAAAGATATCCCTCTCAAGCAACCCTGCAACCACAAAGCAAGAAGTCTCTTGTGTCCCCAACACACCTAATAGGTGCACTAGTTCGGCGAAGAGATAGTGAAATACAAGTGGTACGAATGAATATGAACAGTAGTAACGGCGCCATAAAAGTGCTTGTTGGCGTGCAGTTGATGGTAGTAATATTGCAAGAAGTAAAGATGCAGTAAAACAGTAAACAAGCAGCGATAGCAGTATTTAGGAACAAGGCCTAGGGATCATACTTTCACTAGTGGACACTCTCAACATTGATCACATAACAGAATTAATAGATAGATGCCTCTACACCCTCTTGTTGGATGATGAACACCACTAACTGTGTAGGATTACACGAACCCTCAATGCCGGAGTTAACAAGCTCCACAATATTCAATGTTCATATTTAAATAACCTTAGAGTGCATGACAGATCAACATAACCAAACCAAGTACTAACATAGCATGCACACTTGTCACCATCACACTATGAAGGAGGCATAGATCACATCAATACTATCATAGCAATAGTTAACTTCATAATCTACAAGAGATCACAATCATAGCCTACGCCAAGTACTACACGATGCACACACTCGTCACCATTACACCGTGCAGGAGGAATAAACTACTCTAATAACATCACTAGAGTAGCACACAGATAAATTGTGATACAAAACACATTGCAATCATAAAGGGATATAAACAAGCACTTCACTATGCCATTCATAACGAGTGAATAAGTATTCCGTGAAATATAGCCTAAGAGACCTACACGGTGCACACACTCGTCACCTTTACACACGTGGGACAAGGAGTCTCCGGAGATCACATAAGTAAAATCCACTTGACTAGCATAATGACATCTAGATTACAAGCATCATCATATGAATCTCAATCATGTAAGGCAGCTCATGAGATTATTGTATTGAAGTACATAGGAGAGAGATGAACCACATAGCTACCGGTACAGCCCCGAGCCTCGGTGGAGAACTACTCCCTCCTCATGGGAGACAACAGCGATGATGAAGATGGCGGTGGTGTCGATGGAGGAGCCTTCCGGGGGCACTTCCCCGTCCCGGCGGCGTGCCGGAACAGAGACTCCTGTCCCCCAGATCTTGGCTTCGCGATGGCGTCGGCTCTGGAAGGTTTCTCGTACCGTGGATTTTTTCGTATCGTGTTTTAGGTCAGGGACCTTTATATAGGCGAAGAGGCGGCGTCAGAAGGTCAACGAGGCGATGACACAATAGGGGGGCGCGGGCCCCCCATTGGCCGCGCCGGCCTGTTGTCTGGTGGGCCTGTGGCCCCCCTCTGGCGGCTCTCGGGTGTTCTGGAAGCTTCATGCAATCCTAAGATGCTGGGCGTTGATTTCGTCCGATTCCGAGAATATTTCCTTACTATGATTTCTGAAACCAAAAACAGCAGAAAACAGCAACTGGCCCTTCGGCATCTCGTCAATAGGTTAGTTCCGGAAAACGCATAATAATGACATATAATGTGTATAAAACATGTAGGTATCATCAATAAAGTAGCATGGAACATAAGAAATTATAGATACGTTTGAGACGTATCAAGCATCCCCAAGCTTAGTTCCTACTCGCCCTCGAGTAGGTAAACGATAACAATGATAATTTCTTAAGTGACATGCCATCATAACCTTGATCATACTATTGTAAGCATATGTAATGAATGCTGCGACAAAACAATGGTAATGACATGAGTAAACAAATGAATCATAAAGCAAAGACTTTTCATGAATAGTACTTTCAAGACAAGCATCAATAATACTTGCATAACAGTTAACTCATAAGCAATAAATTCTTAGTAGAAGGCATTGAAGCAACACAAAGGATGATTAAGTTTCAGCAATTGCTTTCAACTTGTAACATGTATATCTCATGGATAGTTGTCAACATAAAGCAATATAACAAGTGCAATAGGTAAACATGTAAGAATCAATGCACGCAGTTTACACAAGTGTTTGCTTCTAAGATGGAAGGAAGTAGGTAAACTGACTCAACAATAAAGTAAAAGAATGGCCCTTCGCAGAGGGAAGCATTGATTGCTATATTTGTGCTAGAGCTTTGATTTTGAAAACAAGAAACAATTTTGTCAACGGTAGTAATAAAGCATATGAGTTATGTAAATTATATCTTACAAGTTGCAAGCCTCATGCATAGTGTACTAATAGTGCCGGCACCTTGTCCTAATTAGCTTGGGTTAACACGGATTATCATTGCATAACATATGTTTCAACCAAGTGTCACAAAGGGGTACCTCTATGCCGCTTGTACAAGGGTCTAAGGAGAAGGTTCGCATTGGATTTCTCGCTTTTGATCATTCTCAACTTAGACACCCATACCGGGACAACATAGACAACAGATAATGGACTCCTCTTTTAATGCTTAAGCATTCAACAACAGTTAATATTCTCATAAGAGATTGAGGTTTATGTCCAAACTGAAACTTCCACCATGATTCATGGCTTTAGTTAGCGGCCCAATGTTCTTCTCTAACAGTATGCATACTCAAACCATTTGATTGTGAAAACCGCCCTTACTTCAGACAAGACGAACATGCATAGAAACTCACATGATATTCAACAAAGAGTAGTTGATGGCGTCCCCAGGAACATGGTTATCGCACAACAAACAACTTAATAAGAGATAAAGTGCATAAGTACATATTCAATACCACAATAGTTTTTAAGCTATTTGTCCCATGAGCTATATATTGCAAAGGTAAAGAATGGAATTTTAAAGGTAGCACTCAAGCAATTTACTTTGGAATGGCGGAGAAATACCATGTAGTAAGTAGGTATGTTTGACACAAATGGCATAGTGGTTGGCTCAAGGATTTTGGATGCATGAGAAGTATTCCCTCTCGATACAAGGTTTAGGCTAGCAAAGTTATTTGAAACAAACACAAGGATGAACCGGTGCAGCAAAACTTACATAAAATACATATTGTAAACATTATAAGACTCTACACCGTCTTCCTTGTTGTTCAAAACTCAATACTAGAAATTATCTAGACCTTAGAGAGACCAATTATGCAAACCAAATTTTAGCAAGCTCTATGTATTTCTTCATTAATGGGTGCAAAGTATATGATGCAAGAGCTTAAACATGAGCACAACAATTGCCAAGTATCAAATTATTCAAGACATTTTAGAATTACTACATGTAGCATTTCCCGTTTCCAACCATATAACAATGAACGAAGCAGTTTCAACCTTCGCCATGAACATTAAAAGCTAAGAACACATGTGTTCATATGAACCAGGGGAGCGTGTCTCTCTCCCACACAAGGATGAACTTATTCAAACAAAACAAAAACAAACAGACGCTCCAAGTAAAGTACATAAGATGTGACCGAATAAAAATATAGTTTCAAGAGAAGAAACCTGATAAATTGTCGATGAAGAAGGGGATGCCTTGGGCATCCCCAAGCTTAGACGCTTGGGTCTTCTTAAAATATGCAGGGATGAACCACGGGGGCATCCCCAAGCTTAGACTCTTCACTCTTCTTGATCATAGTATATCATCCTCCTCTCTTGACCCTTGAAAACTTCCTCCACACCAAACTTAAAACAAACTCATTAGAGGGTTAGTGCATAATCAAAAATTCACATGTTCAGAGGTGACACAATCATTCTTAACACTTCCGGACATTGCACAAAGCTACTGGAAGTCAATGGAACAAAGAAATCCATCCAACACAGCAAAAGAGGCAATGCGAAATAAAAGGCAGAATCTGTCAAAACAGAACAGTCCGTAAAGACGAATTTTAAAATGGCACCAGACTTGCTCAGATGAAAATGCTCAAATTGAATGAAAGTTGCGTACATATCCGAGGACCTACGAGAGAATTCTGCCCGGATTCGTGACGGACGCAAATCTGTTTCACGCGATGAATCCAAATCTAGTATCAACCTTGCTATCAAAGACTTTACTTGGCACAACAATGCAATAAAATAAGATAAGGAGAGGTTGCTACAGTAGTAAACAACTTCCAAGACTCAAATATAAAACAAAAGTACTGTAGTAAAATAAACACATGGGTTATCTCCCAAGAAGTTCTTTCTTTATAGCCATTAAGATGGGCTCAGCAATTTCAGTGATGCACTCTCAAGAAATAGTAGTTGAAGCAAAAGAGAGCATCAAAAAGAAAATTCAAAACAAATTTAAGCCTAACATGTTTCGTATGCATAGGAATCTTGTAAATAAACAAGTTCATGACGAGCAAAGTAACAAGCATAAGAAGGCAATACAAGCGCAACTTCAAAATTCTCAACATAAAGAGGGGAAACTTAATATTATTAAGATGCATATAACCATATTTCCCTCTCTCATAATAACTTTCAGAGGCATTATGAACAAACTCAACAATATAAGTATCACATAAAGCATTCCTATTCACATGCATAAAAGTATCATTACTCTCCACATAAGCATAATCAATTTTATTAGTTGTAGTGGGAGCAAATTCAACAAAGTAGCTATCATTATTATTCTCATCAAGTGTAGGAGGCATAGTATAATCATAATCAAATTTACTCTCCATAGTAGGCGGCACCATAAGACCACTATCATTATAATCATCATATATGGGAGGCATATCATAATCAACATAAATTTTCTCCTCAATACCCGGAGGACTAAAGAGATCATTTTCATCAAAACCGACCTCCCCAAGCTTAAATTCTTCCATAGCATTAGCAACAATGGTGTTCAAAGCATTCATACTAATAACATTCCCATTAGCATGCATAAGTTCCATGGGTTTTTTAATTTTCTCTTCAAACACATCATGTCCTAATTCAAGATAAAGTTCATAAAGATCTCTCATTTTGTTGTTGTCTTCCATTAAGCCTTACTAGTGTAAAACAAGAGACAAAAAGATGCAATTGCAGGATCTAAAGGAAATAGCTTCGAGCAAACACACAACGGCAACAGAAAAGTACTTATTACGTGGGACCGGAGTGTGAGTGCCTTTTACCTTTCCTCCCCGGCAACGGCGCCAGAAAATAGCTTGATGTCTACGCACGCTTCTATTCCTGTAGACAGTGTTGGGCCTCCAAGAGCAGAGGTTTGTAGAACAGCAGCAAGTTTCCCTTAAGTGGATCACCCAAGGTTTATCGAACTCGGGGAGGAAGAGTTCAAAGATATCCCTCTCAAGCAACCCCTGCAACCACAAAGCAAGAAGTCTCTTGTGTCCCCAACACACCTAATAGGTGCACTAGTTCGGCGAAGAGATAGTGAAATACAAGTGGTATGAATGAATATGAGCAGTAGTAACGGCGCCGTGAAAAGTGCTTGTTGGCGTGCGATTGATGGTAGTAATATTGCAAGAAGTAAAGATGCGAGTAAAACAAGTAAACAAGCAGCGATAGCGATATTTAGGAACAAGGCCTAGGGATCATACTTTCACTAGTGGACACTCTCAACATTGATCACATAACAGAATTAATAGATAGATGCTAGACTCTACACCCTCTTGTTGGATGATGAACACCACTAACTGTGTAGGATTACACGAACCCTCAATGCCGGAGTTAACAAGCTCCACAATATTCAATGTTCATATTTAAATAACCTTAGAGTGCATGACAGATCAACATAACCAAACCAAGTACTAACATAGCATGCACACTGTCACCATCACACTATGAAGGAGGCATAGATCACATCAATACTATCATAGCAATAGTTAACTTCATAATCTACAAGAGATCACAATCATAGCCTACGCCAAGTACTACACGATGCACACACTGTCACCATTACACCATGCAGGAGGAATAAACTACTTTAATAACATCACTAGAGTAGCACACGGATAAATTGTGATACAAAACACATTGCAATCATAAAGGGATATAAATAAGCACTTCACTATGCCATTCATAACAGTGAATAAGTATTCTGTGAAATATTGCCTAAGAGACCCACACGGTGCACACACTGTCACCTTTACACACGTGGGACAAGGAGTCTCCGGAGATCACAAAGTAAAATCCACTTGACTAGCATAATGACATCTAGATTACAAGCATCATCATATGAATCTCAATCATGTAAGGCAGCTCATGAGATTATTGTATTGAAGTACATAGGAGAGAGATGAACCACATAGCTACCGGTACAGCCCCGAGCCTCGATGAAGAACTACTCCCTCCTCATGGGAGACAGCAGCGGTGATGAAGATGGCGGTGGTGTCGATGGAGGAGCCTTCCGGCGGCACTTCCCCGTTGATACGTCCATTTTGCATCACTATTTTATATCATAATTTGCTGTTATTCATTGATATATTTCATATTTGGAGATGATACTTATGTTATTTCATCTATTTTGCATGTTTCATGATTATTGGAGGATCGCGCACCGGAGTCAGGATTCTGCTGGAAAAAGCACCGTCAGGATGCAATATTTCGGAAGATCAGCAGTTGACGGAAATTATATGAAAATTCCTATTTTTCCAGAAGTCGAAGGGAGCCAGAAGGGGGGGCCGAGGGGACCCGAGGTGGGCCCAACTCATAGGCCGGCGCGGCCCAAGGCCTGGCCGCGCCGCCCTGTGAGGAGGGGGCCCACAGCCCTCTCTCGCCTCCTTTTCTTCGCGTACGCCTTCGCCCCGAAAACCTAAGCTCCAGAGGATAGTCGCGAAAGGTCACAGCCGCCTCTGCGGGGCGGAGAACACCAGAGAGAAAAGATCTCTCCGGCGGGCAGGAATCCGCCGGGGAAATTCCCTCCCGGAGGGGGAAATCGACGCCATCGTCACCGTCATCGAGTTGGACATCATCTCCATCACCATCGTCATCATCATCATCATCATCACCGCCATCTCCACCGCTGCACCTCATCACCGCTGTAACAATTTGGGTTTGATCTTGTTTGTTTGATAGGGGAAACTCTCCCGGTGTTGATTTCTACTTGTTATTGATGCTATTGGGTGAAACCGTTGAACCAAGGTTTATGTTCAGATTGTTATTCATCATCATATCACCTCTGATCATGTTCCATATGATGTCTCGTGAGTAGTTCGTTTAGTTCTTGAGGACATGGGTGAAGTCTAAATGTTAGTAGTGAATTATGGTTGAGTAATATTCAATGTTATGATATTTAAGTTGTGGTGTCATTCTTCTAGTGGTGTCGTGTGAACGTCGACTACACGATACTTCACCATTTATGGGCCTAGGGGAGTGCATCTTGTATTCGGTTGCTAATTGCGGGGTTGCCGGAGTGACAGAAACCTGAGCCCCCGTTGGTATATCTATGCAGGAGGGATAGCAGGATCTCAGAGTTTAAGGTTGTGGTTAGATTTATCTTAATTACTTTCTTGTATTTGCGGATGCTTGCAAGGGGTATAATCACAAGTATGTATTAGTCCTAGGAAGGGCGGTGCATTAGCATAGGTTCACCCACACAACACTTATCAAAACAATGAAGATTAATCAGTCCGTATGAAGCGAAAGCACTAGACTAAAATCCCGTGTGTCCTCGAGAACGTTTGGTCATTATAAGTAAACAAACCGGCTTGTCCTTTGTGCTAAAAAGGATTGGGCCACTCGCTGCAATTATTTCTCTCGCACTTTACTTACTCGTACTTTATTCATCCGTTACATCAAAACCCCCGAATACTTGTCTCGTGAGCATTTACAGTGAATCCTTCATCGAAACTGCTTGTCAACACCTTCTGCTCCTCGTTGGGATCGACATTCTTACTTATCGAAGATACTACGATACACCCCCTATACTTGTGGGTCATCACCCGTCCCGGCGGCGTGCCGGAACAGAGACTCCTGTCCCCCAGATCTTGGCTTCGCGATGGCGGCGGCTCTGGAAGGTTTCTCGTACCGTGGCTTTTTTCGTATCGTGTTTTAGGTCAGGGACCTTTATATAGGCGAAGAGGCGGCGGCAGAAGGTCAACGAGGCGACGACACAATAGGGGGCGCGGGCCCCCCCTTGGCCGCGCCAGCCTGTTGTCTGGTGGGCCTGTGGCCCCCCTCTGGCGGCTCTCGGGTATTCTGGAAGCTTCATGCAATCCTAAGATGCTGGGCGTTGATTTCGTCTGATTCCGAGAATATTTCCTTACTAGGATTTCTGAAACCAAAAACAGCAGAAAACAGCAACTGGCCCTTCGGCATCTCGTCAATGGTTAGTTCCGGAAAACGCAATAATAATGACATATAATGTGTATAAAACATGTAGGTATCATCAATAAAGTAGCATGGAACATAAGAAATTATAGATACGTTTGAGACGTATCACGGCCCAGGGGCCCACCGCGCCGCCATATGGTGTGCGCACCTCGTGGCCCCCTCGGGTCTCATCTTAGCAACAGTAAGTCTTACGCGAAAATAGGTCCTTCGCAATTATTTCGGGGATTTTCTGAAAGTTGATTTTACCTCTTTTAAAAATAAGACACC
>NC_061510.1:235201774-235216436 GCF_022539505.1 Lolium rigidum | reverse complement strand
AAAAACCATGGAGAGGTAGCCCTTGCGCCCGCCGATGGGATTCTCGGAGTGCCCGTCTATCCACGCGCTATCGGCGTTGGCGAACATGCACACCAGGGACTCCCACCGGCCCACGATCTCGATCTGGTCATCCGGCTCACTTCCATCGCCACAGAAGTTTGCACCTGTTCGTCCGCTTGAGATCCCGACGCTGCACACAGCCCAGGGCATCCCGACGGAATCCGTACGAGACGGTTGAGCCGGCGATCTCAGATGCGATCAGCCCATACCGGGAGACAAGGAGAGGGAGATCCGCCAGGGAAAAAAGAAAAAACGACGAGCAGCGACGCCCCACCGCCGCCGTCCGCCGTCGACCGGCCTCCTCCGGCGGCGGCGAGGCGAAAGGGGCGGTGTTGTTGGAGCTCTAGCGGTGGTGGCGGTTGCGCCTAATAGTATAAACTACGGGAACCATTCAAGGTGCCGACGGCCGCCATGCCATCGGCACAGCTAGAATTACCGTCAGCACAACCCTGTGCCTACATTCTCGGCACAGAACCAATTACCGTTGGCACAGACTGGCAGTTGGCACACCGTCGGCATAGAAATAACGGTCGTTTGGCAATTCTTGCTCATTTTTTTCAAAAAAAATTTGAAAAAAAAATTCAGTTTTGTTTTCCCAATTTTTTTAAATTTCTCCTATGACCATTTTAACTCTAACTACATTTAATATTAGGTCAAATTCCACTCATGGTCAAACTTCCCGGTCAGTCACCCATCGTCACACTACTCCATCCCTAACACACTTAACTTCTCTATTCCTTCTTGACTACCTTCCATGAAAGAAATGATAACTTGTTGATTATACTACCATATCAATCCTATTAACCCCTTTTCCTTGATGTTGCACATCTTTATTTTTTTGAATTCCAAACAATTACCTACATAAAGTACAATGGATAATTATATTAATCTTCAATTCAAATGACAATAAAATGATTTTATTTTTTTGCCTTTTCTCTTTTATATGGAAAAATTAATATCTTCAAATCCGTAAATTAGAATTTGAAAAATAATATGTCTAAATCGATCAGAAAAATGAGTGAAATCCAAATATGACATCTATATCATATTTTGAACCTAAAAAGGATTTTTCCAAAAAATCATAAGCATTAGATTATGTACATGTAGTTCAAATCTGACTAACTTCCTACCGACTTGGCAGGAATTTGTCTTTTTCACGAGGGGCGGACGAAAATGTTTTAGGTGCCCCGATTGGGAAATTGTGTATGTAAGGTGGAATAGTATTTTTTTTAAATGGGGTGGTACCATTGTGAAACTTTAATTTTATGGTTGCTTCACAAAACACTCCGTTTTTCGGCACCTGAAAAATGGAAAATGGTTTTTTCGTGAGACAAAAATGAAACCTTTCTCTTGCAACATTTTCCGCCATCCCAAGATTCACATGTGTGCACAATATGGGCATATTATCACAAACTATGCCGTGATTCTATCCATAACATTGGTTGTTTGCCCTAAATGCCATGAAATCTCGAACGTGGTAGCTCATTTTGTGAAGGATTTTTTTTGTGATGTTTGCAATTTTTCAAGTTTAATATTTTTCCTTGCAACTATGACACATAATATGACACCACGAAGGTTTCACATTATTTGGATCTTTTTTGAATTTGTTATGCCTGTTTCAAACTATATTTAAAACGGCGGGAATGAAGATCCTTTGCCAGGGGCTGAGCCTCGCTAAACTTGCATTGTATCTCCGATGAAATAGCATGTTGTGAACCTAAAAATGATTTTTCCAAAAAATCTTGAGAATTATATCATGTACATGTAGTTCAAATCTGGTCGGTCTCCTACCGATTCGGCAGAAATTTGTCTTTTTCATGAGGGGTGGATAGAAAGATTCCAGATACACTGGTTGAGAACTTGTCCATCTTAGGTGGTCTAGTATTTTTGAAAAATATGTTGGTACCAATGTGAAACTTTAATTTGGTGGTTGCTTCACAAAACACCGCGTTTTCAGCACCTCCAGAATGGAAAATGACTTTTTCATGCGATGAAAAGGAAAACTTTCTCCTACAACATCGTCCGCCATCCCAAGATGCACATGTGTGGACAATATGGGAACATTATCACAACCTATGGCACGATTCTATCGATAACATTGGTCGTTTAACCTAAATGCCATGAAACCTCGAACGTGATGGCTCATTTTGTGAAGAATATTTTGTGACGTTTCCAATTTTCCAAGTTTAATTTTTTTCCTTGAAACTATGACACATAATATGACACCGCGCGTAGGTTTCACATTGTTTGGATCGTTTTTGAATTTGTTATGTCCGTTTCATACTATATTCAAAACAACGGGCATGAAGATCCTTTGCCCGGGGTTAAGCCTCTCTAAACTTGCACTGCATCTCTGATGAAATAGCATGTTGTGAACCTAAAAAATGATTTTTACAAAAAATCTTGAGCATTATATCATATCCCTGTACTTCAAATCTGGTCAGCCTCCTACCAATTTGGCAGGAATTTTTTTTCATAAGGGGTGGATGGAAAGTATCCAGATACACTGGTTGAGAAATTGTCCATCTTAGATGGTCTAGTATTTTTGAAAAATATGTTTGTACCAATGTGAAACTTGAATTTGGTGGTTGCTTCACAAAACACCCTGTTTTCGACACCTCAAAAATCGAAAATGGTTTTTTTTGCGATGAAAAGGAAAATTTCCTCCTTCAACATCGTAAGACATCCTAAAATGCACATGTGTACACAATATGGACACATTATCACAAACTATACGACGATTCTAGCCATCACATTGGTCATATGTTAGTAAACGGGGTGAAATGTTGGCCATATGTTAGTAAAATAATAGCCAACTCTTTCACGTGCTTCTAAGCACTTTGTGAGAGTAGTTTCTTAGAATTTTTTGCTATATGTGTAGTATTCTAAGTTTTCGAGAAGGAAGATAATCTATCAATGAATGTATGCAATATACTCCCTCTGTTTTTATTTACCATGCATTTTTTGGTTTAGTCAAAGTTAAATTTTGTGAAGTTTGACCAAATATATAATAAAAAACAACATTTTCAAGCTTTATTCCTTTTTGCTCTTTGATCAAAATCTCGCAGAAGCAAATAGACACGAGTAAGAAGACTGAACGACTCTTCAATCAAACTCACTTGGGGTGGTGAGGAACCCACCTTTCTTCGCCTAAATATCAACATTTATAATTTAAAACTAACATTATTATAACTGCAATAAAGTTGATACACTTATATATTATATGCATTTGATATTATAAATGTCTCGATAGCGGATCCCGACATTGCCCCAGACCCACCCGTGCCGTTCGAAAAAACACTCAAAGCAGGTTGAAGATTTGATGCCTTCGGTCCCATCGCCAGGAGATGAAAGGGCGGTGGATGGAGAATCCTCCGCGCCATCATCCATGTATGTTCACGTCAACCGTGCCTCACCCCTTAGGATGACGCCAATATCAAGCTACTGTTAGCCGATGGACTCGGGCATCATGGATGGGTTTCACTGAAGTAGCAATTTCACTCAGTTCTTTAACCAAACCTGTTTTTCTTACTATATATTAATTCATCACTCCATAGATGAAGCAATTACAGAGACACACATCACACAAGCAAGCAAGGACACCAAGACTAGAGCATAGCAGAGCGAGCAAGTAAAACACACACGCACACGCACACACTTGCTCGAGTCCATCAGATCGGATGCTCATTATTCACGTATAATCTCACACCATCAGACAACCACAGGTGCAACTTAACAGTTGCAGGGGTTGCACTTGCAGTTGGGGCCGCAGCTGCAGCCCTCACTGGACTCGCCGGAGGCCATCTCAAACTGCCCAGCCTTGTTCTCATGAGCCACGCCGACGACGACCACGGCCTGGGCCCGGGTGGTAGTGCTGGCCTGCTCGTCCAGGTCAGGGTACATCTTCCTGCAACGACAATTCGTCAGCAAATCAAATCAATAATTTATCACTGCCAGAAACTAATACCTGATCAAATAACTAACTGAAACGGTTTCCTCTCTGTGTATATTAGTATCCAGATTCTACATAGTATTTGGAGGAGAGAAGCATGCATACCCGCACTTGCAGTTTGACCCGCAGCCGCAGCTTGATCCACAGCTGCAAGACATCCTCCAAATAACTAACTTGAGGTTGATGAGAAGAAAGATGAGCTTTAATTGGGATCGGAGAAGATGATGAGCACAAGTGAATTGAATGGATAGTCTCCACCCCTGCACCACTATTTATAGCCAAGTTAGCGTACATGAGGAGGGCACTCTAGCTAAGATATTGTTGCGTGCCACGATGCTACACGTAGGCTGGCCTCCAGGAATTTGTCCAATTTCTCAGGACTGGTTGTCTTTCGATGGCGACAGAAAGTTTACTATTTGGTAATTCTTGTGATCCTTCTTTTTAGATGAATTCTTGTGATCCTTGCTGAGGATAGAAGATGTTACTACTTTTTCATTGGTGCAACGGTTACTACTATACTTTGTGGAAAAATATTTGATCCAATATTTCTGGTTGCTTTTCTGAAAGACTACAAACGGCTAATAGCACGACAACAAATCCAACGCATGAACCTTCTTTAACTCCGAATCTCTATCTTGGATTTTTTTCAGAGAATATTGGATGTTGATTAAGACGTGGTTGCTTTCTGCCAAACGAAATAATGCATAGTTGACTTCTCCCCCCTTGTTACGATTTTTGCTATTGGACGTCATTTTCTACATATACATGACAACTGCAAGATGGCAAGAAACAGGCCTTCTTTGTTGCTTTTCGAAATTCCCTTACCCACAGATCGAGTAACTTCTTGATATCCCCAGCAAAAAGGGCGTAGCTTCTTGATATAAAATAAGGAACCAATTTATTCAGCATACAATGCAAATAATTGTAAACTAGATGTAAAATGTATAGTTCCTTGAATATTTGTAGCTGTAAAAATTGCTCGTTATTAATATAAACTTCTGAACTCTTATAGTGTTTATCATGTATACTTGTACCGTAAGCAATTGTTATTTCCGTTCCAATTGCAAGGCATTGTTCTTTTATCTCAAGAAGGGCATGTATGAATCACAATAATAAGCATTACCAACTATGATCATTTTAAGACTACTCTATAAGAATTTCTTATTTTTTGCAAATTGGTGACGCAACATGTTTTTTCTTGATATTTTGACTGAGGAAACAATAACAATAAAGGATCAAATCCTATACATCGACAATCTAGAAGGAGATATATTATTCTGGTACTGACTAATCTAGAAGGAGATATCTTATTTTTATGCAGAACATAGAAAACTTTATCGCAGTGCATTTACAAAGGTCATGTCACGTCATGAGTTACTAGCTAGTTCTATGCGTAAAAAACTCAAGAGGCTTCAGCTTAGACAAACTCCATAGCCGAGAACATCTGATGATCTGATCTACGGAGGCCTCTTTTTCTTTTACTAATCATAGTTTCAAAAGAAATCTGCGATTGAAAATTGTATTATATGATTTCTCACACTGAATGGATTTATGAAGATATTTGCAATCTACTGGCTCCAATAATTGCACCCGTGCATTCAGAAACGAAGACCCTTAGCAGGTTTCTTAACTATATCTGCAAACGTCAGGGGTCCTATCATATGTGGCCTCAGTGGAAAAGAAAGTGACATGTTATGCGGTAACATTCTGTTGGAATCAAGTAATAACTATGAGTTATTGGCTGCATCGCTTAACAATGCCTAATGTTTTAAAACAGTAGGTGTGACTTGTGAGGTCGAAATGCTTGCACTTGCACCCAAAAAGGATAGCTTTCATCATAGATTTTCATGTTGAAAGTTGGTTCTTGTCACTCGTTGGTTTGAAATGCTTGCACTTGGACCAGAAAGATAGCTTTCGTGCCTAAATTTCTAATCCAGAAGATGCTGGCAATCACTTGTCAGTTTGAAATGCCTGTTGTTCAGCAAGGTCGTTCAAAATGAGGAGCAAGTTCACATGACTGATTTGGCGGCTGCGTTCTTTTCTCAGAAATGATGACGCTTATGAGATGAGATTCATTTTGTCCAGAACTTATCTTGAACTGAACAAAGCTATCCGACCTTGCTTTATTCAACTTGGGATATGATGTTGAATATATATTGAATGGAGTTACGTGCAGATAAATGGTTCAGAGTTGTCAGGAAAAGTATTTGCCTGGTGGATCCAAAAATACTGAAGCTAGAAGAAATGTTCAGAGAAAACAATCTTAAACCAGAGCAAAAGTACCCTCCGCAGATCTGAAAGCTGTACACTTCAGGGTATAAAGTTCACCAAGAATAGAGGTAAAAAAATATTGGCAGAAAGCATACGCCCACCGTGGGGCTCGAACCCACGACCACAAGGTTAAGAGCCTTGCGCTCTACCAACTGAGCTAGACGGGCTTAGTGACAGTCATGTTTTCTTTTGACTACAATATTGTACGATACAAGTAATAAAAGCAAATCCTAACAGAGAAGCAAATCCTAACAGAAAATGGAACAGTAGCTTTTTTTTGAAATATAAAGTGGAACTACCTTAACTTACCACAAGGTTTGAAAAACAGATATCAGTCACCGGAAACAAAATTACATGGCATCTGGATCAAATGGCCTTCAGTGAGTACAGCTCCATGCCATGATTAAGTAAACAAGCATAGCAAGTGAGTACAGCTCCATGCCATGATTAAGTAAACAAGCATAGCAAGATACAGTGAGTAAACCACTCTTCCAACTTCCTGGTGCAAACGAAATTCATTTTATTTGCAGAAAAAGGGCAATTAATGTTTCAGACCCTAGTAATAGAACTTGACTATGCTGTTCCTAGGAAAGAACAGAGCAGCATACTGGTCACCCATTGCTAATTTATAGTGATTTTGTGAAAAAACTGGATTATCTAATCTGCACTCTACATGGCTACACATCACATATAAAGAAAAATTATAACCAATTTGGGAACATAGATCTTATTGCAACTGTAAGCACATAGCGCTTAGGGCGGATTTTTTGGAGAACAATTCCACCGTGTCAGTATCTCAAGGAAAAAACAGTCTTTTAGTCTACAATGATTTTACTCAAATCAACGCCCTGCGGGGCTGAGGCATCCATAAGGTCCCGGAGGCCAACTCTCAGATCAGGTACACCGTCTTGCAAGATGGCACACACTGGAAATATCGGAACACCCTGCACTCTCCTCTTCAGTTCTTCATACATTGCATCCGCTCCCTCTTCATCTATTTTGTTTGCGACTATCAACGATGGGCGCTTGGTCAAGCCTTCTTGGTAATGCTCTAGTTCCACGACCAGATCATGCAGCTGCTCCCATGGTGGGATACCCTTCCTGCCGTTGAGTGTTGCCGCCAGGTCAAGCACATAGGACAGAACTTTGGTGCGCTCAATGTGCCTCAAGAAGGCATGGCCCAGGCCCCGGTTCTCATGGGCACCTTTGATAAGACCAGGTATGTCAGCCACTTTCACTGAGAAGTAGTCGTCGTAGGTTAGGCTACCAATATTGGGCCTCAGTGTTGTGAATGCGTAGTCAGCGATCTCCGGGCGAGCTTTGGAGAGAGCACTCAGCAATGTGCTCTTTCCGGCATTAGGCAACCCAACAAGGCCAACATCAGCAATGCTCTTCAGCTCCAATACAAGAAAGGTCTCTGTTCCTGGTTCTCCAGCACTCAAACGGGCTATCTTCTGTTGTCTATCTCCTTTGGATAGGCGCACATCGTTGCCAATAGAAGCATTCCCTAGCCCACCCTCCCCTCCTCGTGCTACAATCAACCGCTGCCCAGCTCTTGTCATTTCAGCAACAGAATACTGTATGTCATCTTCTTCTTCTTCCCTATCCTCATCTGCATCTGCATCTTCATCTTCATCCTCTTCCTCTGTCTCATCTTCATCCTCCCAAAATTCTCCATCGTCCTCATCAGACTGATCCTTTTCATCCATCTCCACCTGATATTGAGTGTTACTTGCATTAAAATCTTCCGCGTTCGAAAACCCAGTCTTGGAGCATGAACTAGTGTATGTTTTCTTCTCCCATTGATTGTTAATTCCTCTTTCAGCTTCATTTCCATAAATGATATCCTTGTTGTTCTTCTGATTGGAACTGTCTGCAGAGTCTTCTGCAGCATCTGGGATATCCCAGGGATCTAGAGATCTGGTAGGTGCATTTACAGTGAAAGAAGGTGGTTCTCCTCGGACTAGATGAATCACTGTGCCAATTGGTACTTGTGCGACCTGTCGGACAACAAACAGAGAAGGTTATATATTTCGAAAAGGGAACTAAGTAAACATGATATGCAAATGTATACACATATATGTGGTAACCTTGTCAGGACCTCTTGTCCCTATCTGTTTCTTAGAAAGTCCATTGCCTCCTCGGGTTGCTTTCTGGAACACAAAATAAATAAACATAAAACAATGATACGAAAAAGTATAAATTATGTAGAATCTTCTTCTTTGGTAAAGGCTCAATCTGACATTAAGCTACAGCGTAATGAAACACTATTAGTCTTAAGTCCCTGGCAGAAGTAAGGGGTAGCCTTTAACTGAATAATATACACAAGCTCAGCATTCACACCAGAACAACATGTGTTCTTTTACGAAGAGGGATCATGCATCTAGCAAAACAAACAGAGCATGTTATCTCATACCGAGACACAAAATATGATGTTCAAAAGCATAAGGTGTGATGTTGCTTTCTGGAACACAAAATAAATAAACATAAAACAATGATACGAAAAAGCATAAATTATGTAGAATCTAATTCTTTGGTAAAGACTCAATCTGGTGCTAAGCTACAGTGTACTGAGGCACTATTAGTCTTAAGTCCTTGATAAGTAAGGGGCAGCATTCATACCAGGACAACATGTGTTGTTTTACAAAGAGGGATCATGCATCTAGCAAAAAAAAAACAGAGCATGCTATCTGATACCGGGACACAAAATATGATGTTGAAAAGCATACCGTGTGATGTTGCAAGTTACTGAAATCCCAGACAGACCTTGAGCACTCAAGAATGACATTGCCACCTGTCCCTCCATCGCCACCTGCAATTTTTTGTTGTGTTGAATAGGGCAAATCCTGAGCTCGTGAAATCTAGACTAAGTAGCAGAAACAAACTTGGGCAACTAGAAACATTTTGACATAGTGCAACTAAAATTTTGACAGCAACGAGAGCTCAATCAAACACCGCCAAAATGAGATGATCAATTGCAAACCATAGTTAACAGGCAATTGGACGGTGCAACCAAACAAACAGAGCTGACAATGCGGCAACTATACAATTGAATCAAGATTCAGAGCCCTATCTAGTAAGGAGGAATTGGATAATTTTGGAAGGGTGGGTGAAATTTGCTAGTCCTCACCATCAGGCCTGCCTAGTCGGTCGGACCTGGAGCGCCTTTGGCTGATGCAGCCATTCCCGCCGTCGCCACCCTTGGCACGCAGCCTGAACCTGTCCACCATCCCACGCGCCTGCAACCAAACGACGGATATTCAATGCCTCGGATTCCTGTTGGTTCGTGGGAGAAGTGTAGAGTTGTCGTGAAGCTGTGAGGGGATAGAATGTGACCTGCAAAGGAGACGCTTTTCCTTTCCTTTTCTCCGGCGAGGAGCCATGGTAGCTCGCCGCGCCACCGACCCACGCCGCCGGAGACATGTTCGCCGGCGAGATGCGGCGTAGAAGAGCATGCTGCCGCCGCCACATCTTGTCTGCTCGAGTCTAAGAAGCACCAAGGACGGATGAATTTGGGGTGGATAGGAGAGCCGGCGCCGGAATGATGTTTTACAGGCTGCCGTGATCCGGCGCACCTGGAGGCAGGAACGTCGAGGAGTGGCGGAGCGGAGGCGGCGGACTTGATTCTCGTCCCGGCGGCGCGAGTCACCCGATCCCGCAGGGTTCCCCGTCGTTTCCCGGGCCGTACAAACCCTGGGCCAAATTAGCCCGGGAGAGCCTACCTAGCCATTTGGTTGTCCAGGAGGCCCTTCCGCGTCTGTTCCCCGGGCGAGCATTCCACGACCCGAGAGGCTCCATGGAATTCTGATGGAAGTTCAAATTTGCCTAAATTTTTCTGCATTAATACTTCATGTGTCTGCCATCATCTGGCCCAGTCAAGCGAGCTAGCTATCTCCTTTTTTTTTTTCTCTAAGAACCAAGCTTCGGCTGATGTAAAACTAGCTACTCCTTTCTTAATACATGGCCTGATGTTTAGGTATTAATCATGTTATCCATCTCCAGTTTAGTCTGTTCATGACATTCTATTTTCTTTCCTGTTTGTATTACTCCTCATTTATTTCTACCTGGTATGATCTGAAGAAATTTTCTGCGCATAGTATTGTAGAAAATATTTCAATCATGCAAGTGTGTCGGAAACCGTCATCATGAGGGAGGACGTAGTTCAATTGTCAAAGTAGTTAATTTTTGAATTCAGTGGTTGTTAATTTCAAGCTACTTCACAGAATGATACATATGCATTGAGCTAGTTAAGTGTCTAGTTATTACAATTTTGTAGCGGATGATTAATTTGCTACATGTACCTTCTGCAGAGAGGAACTCTGAATCTCAAAGGCAGGAGAGCAGCAGCAGCACATGCTTTTGGGTCATGGCAATGGTGACGAGCGCCACCTCATCCTCGTCCTCACAAGAAGAAGTTGACGACCTCCTCGTCGACGACCTCCTTCCTCGGTGGAGTGGCAGAAGACGGCGAGGGAGCTGCGAAGGCCACTAGGTCAAGCCTCGCCTTTGACGTCCATGAGCTCATGCACGAGCTCCTGCACGTCCTCCGCGGCGAGCTCTGTGGCCCATGGGAGGCCTCCGACGGAGACCAGGGCAGGTGAGGCGACTTCGGGCTCCGGCAGCCATCGGAACGGCGGCGAACTGCCAGGGCCGACGGCTGGGAGGACGGATAGGAACTGCATTTTAAATTCAAGATGCAGGCCACATCGAAAACGTTTTCAATGTATGGAAGGTTTGGACTTACTTTTTTCAACACGTGTTGTGGTTGTAGAATGAGCTTAGCTTCTAGCACAGTCAATTGATAGGTACCTAAACGTACAGTCAATGACCTGCTAGCTGGAAAGAATGAAAACCAGAAACAGTCGACCCTCCCCCCTTTGGAACCAAATGAGCGCGTGCGTTTTCCCCCGGGATTGGAGGGTTTCCCGAGTGACGAGGGAAATCTGAGATTGGGCTTTCATTCTCTGGGTTTTTGCTCCCTTGCAACCAAACTAGCCCGATATTATGGACTGTGGGCCGTAAGAATAAAGCTTCGTGGGCTTTCCCAAATGTCTGGTCGTCTTCTTCAGTTGGTTTAGGAATGTCGGCCTTTCCCCATTTCCTCGCCGACCACGAGCCCAAGAAACACGTTGGCTCCTATTCGGCGCTTGTTGCGTCAACGAGCCGGTCGACGCATGAAGAAACATGTCGTGGGCCGCAGCCCACCAAGACATCGTCTTCTCCTTCGCTTCCATCTTCCTCAAAGAGACACATGAACGGAGTTCCCTTGCCACCGCCTGAAGCAAATGACCGCAATATACAACAGCCCATGTCCCAGGCTTTGGTCATCGCTCGCGGAACAACCGAAGAGATCAGATCTATCGATTAATGGAAGCGGAAACATGGCACCAACTGCTGCTTGCTCGATATGTGGACAAGAGGATTCTTGGAGACACTCTCTTATCGAGTGCAACATGTCGCTGACAAGGAATTAACTTGTCAATGCCTACGGGTTGTAGACTAGGGTTTAGTTGGAAGTAGAGGGCAAGTAGATCTCGAAGGTTTCAGCCGAAAAGTACTCGACGATTATGAAAACTAGGGTTTGAGAGACAATGATTCGATGCTTTCTTTGTCCCTCGACTCCCCTTATATAGGAGGTGGAGCCGAGGGATTTGTATTGTACAAGTTACAGAGTCCGGGAGGGTTTCCAACTCATCCCGCAAGATTACAAACATCATCTCCTAATACAACTCTAACTTTCCTTAATATCAACTTGGGCTTCTGATTCTTCTTATTCTTCGAGTCGTGGGCCTTCGATAAACCCGGGTACTATCTTCGGCGGGCCCATTGGGGATGCCTATGTCGGTAGCCCCGAGATTTTGCTTGAATCGTAGAGTCGGGGAAAATCTCCACTTGTTTATATTTACTCGACAACTTTAAAGTTCTCTATATTTCTTCATATGAATTTCTATATTGTACAGGGATAATGGTAGTTAGGGCTAGTTCATCTGACGGATCAGGTACTAGTTAACTGCTCTAGTGGCAATCCGCAAAAACCTACTTCAAGATCACGTCCCCGGACATGATCTCGGGATACTGGTGTAAACTTCGACAGGTGCCGCTTAAGGTCTTACCATTCTGTTGAGTCCCAGTCATATTTATCGGGTACCTAACGCGTCCGTTAGGATTTTCCTTCGTATCTGTTGCTACGGATAGAAGTAGCAAGCCGACGTCAGAGACGGCGCCACGCCACTCAGAACGGATCTGGGGTCTTACCTTCGCAAAGTTTTGCGGCATTCAGAAATTGTTCGCAACTTTTGGCGTTCTGAGAATATATTGTCGAGTGCTTATTCGGCTGTTGGAATGGCACATTTTATTGAGTCAACGGATGACTTATATTGCTCTCCCGATGGGAGTATATGTAGAGTTACTTATAACTCGAAATATACTCTCTTGTTCTTCTATCTTTCTTTTTTATAATTTCATCGGGCACGCGAACAGCGTTCCCGATGGGAGTAGCCCCGAGGCTACGGCCAAGGACTTGTGCTTGGGTGTAGGCTCCACGCCTTATGCCGCTATATTTTCTTTCTCTCCCGAAATTTTCAAATCTCTCGGGTGCGCGAACAGCGCTCCCGATGGGAGTAGCCCCGAGGCTATGAGCAAATATTTGTATTTGATCAAAGGCTCACACCATTTCTATTTTGTCTTTCTCGAATTTTTCATTTTTCCAAAGTAGCCCCCGAGCATTTGATCAAAAACTTGTATTTGATCAAAGGCTCTCCAATATTTTTTTGCTGTCGCCTTTTTTATGAAGTTGTTAAGTCGAGTTTCTCTCTTGCTAAAGTGATGTCATTGCTGATGATAGCCACGATCGCAGTTCTTAGAAATCGCGAGAAGTTCTCTCTCGCTGTCTTGCGGGCCCAAATTACGCATCGTATTGACACATCGTGCAAGTGGGGGACACACGTCCTCCGCTTTTCCTGGTGCACGTACTGTAACTCCCCCGGGGTGAAATTACTTTTTTTACCCCTGTTCCACGTGTACATCATCTGCCGCACACTTTTTCCATCCAACGGTACGCCGCTTCGCCGCACCTCTATTTAAGGTCCCCTTCTTCTTCCTCCAGCACTTTCGCTCGCGCCGCTCCCCTGCTCTCCTTTTGCAAAAATCTCCTCTTGCGCCCCACAGTTCCCTGAGCTCAACTTCTCTCGAGCTGCACTCCTGCGCCATTGTTGATGCCACCGCGCAGGTCGACCGAGCACGGCACGCCGGAATCAACGATGGCTTCCGCAGATCCGGGGAGCGCTGAGTGGGAGAGATCCAAAATCTCTGTCCAAGACATCAACCTCCCGAAGAAGCCGGGGATCAGCAAGAAGCCCAAGGCGCTGTGCTTCCCCAGCGAAGAGAGCTACCCAACCCCTCCAATGGAGTATCGGGTTAGTTTCGTCGATCATCTCATCCGCGGTCTTTCTGCCCCCATTCACCCTTTTCTTCGGGGGTTGCTCTTTGTTTATGGACTGCAACTTCATCACCTCACACCCAACTCTATCCTCCATATTTCCATTTTCATCACCCTTTGCGAGTCCTTCCTCGGCGTCCAGCCTAACTGGGCGTTGTGGAAGCGTATCTTTTTCTGTCGCTGCAATGGCTCTCCCAATGTCACCTATAACATAGGCGGCATTGGTATCTGCGTTCGCCCTGATGTCGAGTACTTCGACGTCAAATTCCCTGACTCAGTTCAAGGGTGGCGCAAAAAATGGCTGTACATTCATGAGGAGAACCATGGGTGTGCTGAAGACAACATCCCTCCTTTTGATGGTGCCGAGAAAATCTACCGCCGCTGCTCCTGGGATGCGGAGGCTACCGACGAAGAAAAACGGCGACGGAGGCATTGATGACCCGCGTCCACGAGCCGCAAAACACCCGCGGCAAAGAGCCGTCGGGTATCCGGATCACGACATATTTCCTTAGAATCGAGTGCAGCCTCTGCGGGCTCGCAAAAATCCCCTCCGGAAGTATGTCGGCGACAATGATGTGGATCGGTTGTCGGTGGATTTATCGGTCAAGGATTTAGAAAAACTTGTCCGGAAAATCTCCTCCCTCAGCAAGAAAGATCCTGTCCCTTCTTCTTGTCGCGTAAAACCATATAGCGCCACCAATGCGCTTCCCAAGGTAACCTTTGTCGACTTGCTCATTTTTGTTTGACATCCTTTCCATAACTCTTGTATTGACATCTCCCTTTGTTTAATTTTTTTTATAGAACCATTCAGACCTTGTCTCTCTTCCTCCCCTTCCTGAAGGTGGAGAAATCGAAGAACGAGCGGTTGTCACTAATGACAACCAAGATGCTCCTTCCTTTGAGAATGAACACGCAGGTTCTCGAAAATCTGCGGGATCCTC
>NC_061510.1:235185318-235201674 GCF_022539505.1 Lolium rigidum | reverse complement strand
AAAGTAAACAAGTATTGCGATAGATTGTATGCGATGTAAAGAATAGGACCGGGGTCCACAGTTCACTAGAGGTGTCTCTCCCATAAGATAAAAGCATGTTGGGTGAACAAATTACGGTCGGGCAATTGACAAATAGAGAGGGCATAACAATGCACATACATGTCATGATAAATATAGTGAGATTTAATTGGGCATTACGACAAAGTACATAGACCGCTATCCAGCATGCATCTATGCCTAAAAAGTCCACCTTCGAGGTTATCATCCGAACCCCTTCCAGTATTAAGTTGCAAAACAACGGACAATTGCATTAAGTATGGTGCGTAATGTAATCAATAACTACATCCTTAGATATAGCATCAATGTTTTATCCCTAGTGGCAACGAGCACATCCACAACCTTAGAACTTTCGTCACATTGTCCCAGATTTAATGGAGGCATGAACCCACTATCGAGCATAAATACTCCCTCTTGGAGTTAAGAGCAAAAACTTGGCCAGAGCCTCTACTAATAACGGAGAGCATGCAAGATCATAAACAACACATAGGTAATAACTTGATAATTAACATAACATAGTATTCTCTATCCATCGGATCCCGACAAACACAACATATAGTATTACGGATAGATGATCTTGATCATGTTAGGCAGCTCACAAGATCCAACAATGAAGCACAATGAGGAGAAGACAACCATCTAGCTACTGCTATGGACCCATAGTCCAGGGGTGAACTACTCACTCATCACTCCGGAGGCGACCATGGCGGTGAAGAGTCCTCCGGGATATGATTCCCCTCTCCGGCAGGGTGCCGGAGGTGATCTCCAGAATCCCCCGAGATGGGATTGGCGGCGGCGGCGTCTCAGTAAGGTTTTCCGTATCGTGGCTCTCGGTACTGGGGGTTTCGCGACGGAGGCTATTTGTAGGCGGAAGGGCAGGTAAAGAGGCGGCACGAGGGGCCCACACGACAGGGCCGCGCGGCCAGGAGGTGGGCCGCGCCGCCCTGGCGTGTCGCCGCCTCGTCGCCCCACTTCGTTACGTCTTCGGTCTTCTGGAAGCTTCGTGGCAAAATAGGACCCTGGGCGTTGATTTCGTGCAATTCCGAGAATATTTCTTTACTAGGATTTCTGAAACCAAAAACAGCAGAAAACAACAACTGGCTCTTCGGCAACTCGTTAATAGGTTAGTGCCGAAAAATGCATAAATACGACATATAATGTGTATAAAACATGTAGATATCATCAATAATGTAGCATGGAACATAAGAAATTATCGATACGTCGGAGACGTATCAAGGTCCTTCAAAGAGGAAAGCATCGATTGCTATATTTTTGCTAGAGCTTTTATTTTGAAAACAAGATTTTTTTTGTCAACGGTAGTAATAAAGCACATGTATTATGTAAATTATATCTTACAAGTTGCAAGCCTCATGCATAGTATACTAATAGTGCCTGCACCTTGTCCTAATTAGCTTGGACTACCGGGATCATCGCAATACACATGTTTTAACCAAGTGTCACAAAGGGGTACCTCCATGCCGCCTGTACAAAGGTCTAAGGAGAAAGCTCGCATTTTGGATTTCTCGCTTTTGATTATTCTCAACTTAGACATCCATACCGGGACAACATGGACAACAGATAATGGACTCCTCTTTAATGCATAAGCATGTAGCAACAATTAGTGTTCTCATATGAGGTTGAGGATATATGTCCAAAACTGAAACTTCCACCATGATTCATGGCTTTAGTTAGCGGCCCAATGTTCTTCTCTAACAATATGCATGCTCCAACCATTAAGGTGGTAGATCTCTCTTACTTCAGACAAGACGGACATGCATAGCAACTCACATGATATTCAACAAAGAGTAGTTGATGGCGTCCCCAGTAAACATGGTTATCGCACAACAAGCAACTTAATAAGAGATAAAGTGCATAAGTACATATTCAATACCACAATAGTTTTTAAGCTATTTGTCCCATGAGCTATATATTGTAAAGGTGAAGAATGGAAATTTTAAAGGTAGCACTCAAGCAATTTACTTTGGAATGGCGGAGAAATACCATGTAGTAGGTAGGTATGGTGGACTCAAATGGCATAGTGGTTGGCTCAAGGATTTTGGATGCATGAGAAGTAATCCCTCTCGATACAAGGTTTAGGCTAGCAAGGTTATTTGAACCAAACACAAGGATGAACCGGTGCAGCAAAACTCACATAAAAGACATATTGTAAATATTATAAGACTCTACACCGTCTTCCTTGTTGTTCAAAACTCAATACTAGAAATTATCTAGACTTTAGAGAGACCAAATATGCAAACCAAATTTAGCAAGCTCTAGGTGTTTCTTCATTAGTGCGTGCAAAGTATATGATGCAAGAGCTTAAACATGAGCACAACAATTGCCAAGTATCAAATTATTCAAGACATTTTAGAATTACTACATGTAGCATTTCCCGATTCCAACCATATAACAATTTAACGAAGAAGATTCAACCTTCGCCATGAATACTATGAGTAAAGCCTAAGGACATATTTGTCCATATGCAACAGCGGAGCGTGTCTCTCTCCAACACAATGAATGCTAGGATCCATTTTATTCAAACAAAAACAAAAAAACAAAAACAAATCGACGCTCCAAGCAAAGCACATAAGATGTGACGGAATAAAAATATAGTTTCAGGAGAGGAACCTGATAATGTTGTCGATGAAGAAGGGGATGCCTTGGGCATCCCCAAGCTTAGACGCTTGATTCTTCTTAAAATATGCAGGGGTGAACCACCGGGGCATCCCCAAGCTTAGAGCTTTTACTCTCCTTGATCATATTGCATCATTTTCCTCTCTTGATCCTTGAAAACTTCCTCCACACCAAACTCGAAACAACTCATTAGAGGGTTAGTGTACAATAAAAATTAACATGTTCAGAGGTGACACAATCATTCTTAACACTTCTGGACATTGCATAAAGCTACTGGACATTAATGGAACAAAGAAATTCATCCATCATAGCAAAAGAGGCAATGCGAAATAAAAAGGCAGAATCTGTCAAAACAGAACAGTCCGTCAAGATGGATTTTATTGAGGCACCAGACTTGCTCAAATGAAAATGCCCAAATTGAATGAAAGTTGCGTACATATCTGTGGATCACGCACGTAAATTGGCTTAATTTTCTGAGCTACCTACAGAGAGGCAGGTCGGAATTCGTGACAGCAAAGAAATCTGTAACTGCGCAGTAATCCAAATCTATTATTCACTTTACTATCAAAGATTTTACTTGGCACAACAATGCAACAAAACTAAGATAAGGAGAGGTTGCTACAGTAGTAACAACTTCCAAGACACAAATACAAAATAAAAGTACTGTAGCAAAATAAACACATGGGTTATTTCCCAAGAAGTTCTTTCTTTATAGCCATTAAGATGGGCTCAGCAGTTTTTATGATGTACTCGCAAGAAATAGTAGTTGAAGCAAAAGAGAGCATCAAGAAGCAAATTCAAAACACATTTAAGTCTAACATGCTTCCTATGCATAGGAATCTTGTAAATAAACAAGTCATGTAGGCATAATGCAACAAGCATAGAAAGATAAAACAAGTGTAACTTCAAAAATTTCAGCATATAGAGAGGTGTTTTAGTAACATGAAAATTTCTACAACCATATTTTCCTCTCTCATAATAACTTTCAGTAGCATCATGAGCAAACTCAACAATATAACTATCACATAAAGCATTCTTATCATGAGTCTCATGCATAAAATTATTACTCTCCACATAAGCATAATCAATTTTATTAGTTGTAGTGGGAGCAAATTCAACAAAGTAGCTATCATTATTATTCTCATCAAGTGTAGGAGGCATAGTATAATCATAATAAAATGTACTCTCCATAGTAGGCGGTAACAAAAGACTACTATCATTATAATCATCATATATGGGAGGCAAAGTATCATCAAAGTAAAATTTCTCCTCAATGCTTGGGGGACTAAAAAGATCATGCTCATCAAAACCAGCTTCCCCAAGCTTAGAACTTTCTATATCATTAGCAACAATGGTATTCAAAGTGTTCATACTAATATGTTCCATGAGTTTTTTAATTTTCGCATCAAACCATCCATGTCTTAAATCAGGAAATAGAATAAGAAGCTCATTGTTGTCCATTATGCCAAACTAGTGTAAACAAGAAACAAAAAGATGCAATTGCAGGATCTAAAGGAAATAGCTTCGAGCACACACACAATGGCGCCAGAAAAGTACTTTACCTGGGACCGGAGTATGAGAGCCTTTTACCTTTCCTCCCCGGCAACGGCGCCAGAAAAGTGGCTAGTTGCCGGGGTTGCCGGTGTGTGAGTGCCGTTTGCCTTTCCTCCCCGGCAACGGCGCCAGAAAAGTGCTTGATGTCTACGGGTGCTTCTATTCTTGTAGACAGTGTTGGGCCTCCAAAAGCAGAGGTTTGTAGAACAGCAGCAAGTTTCCCTTAAGTGGATCACCCAAGGTTTATCGAACTCAGGGAGGAAGAGGTCAAAGATATCCCTCTCATGCAACCCGCAACCACAAAGCAAGAAGTCTCTTGTGTCCCCAACACACCTAATAGGTGCACTAGTTCGGCGAAGAGATAGTGAAATACGAGTGGTATGAATAAATATAAGCGAGTAGTAACGGCGCCGGAAAAGTGTTTGTTGGCATGTGGTTGATGGTGGTAATATTGCGGACGAGTAGAGATGCGAGTAAAACGAGTAAACAAACGAGCGATAGCGATATTTAGGAACAAGGCCTAGGGATCATACTTTCACTAGTGGACACTCTCAACATTGATCACATAACAGAATAAATAGATAAATGCTAATCTCTACACTCTCTTGTTGGATGATGAACACCACTAACTGTGTAGGATTACACGAACCCTCAATGCCGGAGTTAACAAGCTCCACAATATTCAATGTTCATATTTAAATAACCTTAGAGTGCATGACATATCAACATAACCAAACCAAGTACTAACATAGCATGCACACTGTCACCTTCACACTACGAAAGGAGGCATAGATCACATCAATACCATCATAGCAATAGTTAACTTCATAATCTACAAGAGATCACAATCATAGCCTACGCCAAGTACTACACGATGCACACACTGTCACCATTACACCGTGCGGGAGGAATAAACTACTTTAATAACATCACTAGAGTAGCACACGAGATATATTGTGATACAAAACACATTGCAATCATAAAGAGATATAAATAAGCACTTCACTACGCCATTCATAACGAGTGAATAAGTATTCCGTGAAATATAGCCTAAGAGACCCACACGGTGCACACACACTGTCACCTTTACACACGTGGGACAAGAAGTCTCCGGAGATCACATAAGTAAAATCCACTTGACTAGCATAATGACATCTAGATTACAAGCATCATCATATGAATCTCAATCATGTAAGGCAGCTCATGAGATTATTGTATTGAAGTACATAGGAGAGAGATTAACCACATAGCTACCGGTACAGCCCCGAGCCTCGATGGAGAACTACTCCCTCCTCATGGGAGACAGGCAGCGTTGATGAAGATGGCGGTGGTGTCGATGGAGGAGCCTTCCGGGGGCACTTCCCCGTCCCGGCGGCGTGCCGGAACAGAGACTCATGTCCCCCAGATCTTGGCTTCGCGATGGCGGCGGCTCTGGAAGGTTTCTCGTACCGTGGCTCTTCCCGTCTTGTGTTTTAGGTCAGGGACCTTTTTATAGGCGAAGAGGCGGAGTCGGAGAGGCGACGGGGCGGTGACACACTAGGGGGGCGCGCCCCCCCCCTAGGCCGCGCCGCCCTGTCATCTGGGGGCCCAGTGGCCCCCCTCTGGCGACTCTCGGGTGTTCTGGAAGCTTCGTGGAAAAATAGGATGCTGGGCCTTGATTTCGTCCAATTCCGAGAATATTTCCTTACTAGGATTTCTGGAACCAAAAACAGCAGAAAACAGGAACTGGCCCTTCGGCATCTCGTCAATAGGTTAGTTCCGGAAAACGCATAAATACGACATATAATGTGTATAAAACATGTAGATATCATCAATAATGTGGCATGGAACATAAGAAATTATCGATACGTCGGAGACGTATCAAGCATCAACATTACTAGTGGTGGTAATAGTCTAAACTTTAGCTACATTATTTTTAGCTAGTTTTTCTTCTCTTTCCCACCTAGCATGCAATTCAGCCATCAATCTAATATTGTCATTATTTCGAACTTGTATGGCGTTTGCTGTAGCGAATGACTTAATATCTTTATCTTCATTAGGCATAACTTTCAATTTTAAAAGATCAACATCAGCAGCAAGACTATCAACCTTAGAAGCAAGAACATTAATTTTACCAAGCTTTTCCTCAACGGATTTGTTAAAAGCAGTTTGTGTACTAATGAATTCTTTAAGCATGACTTCAAGACCAGAGGGTACACTCCTACTATTGTTGTAAGAATTACCATAACCATTATCATTATTAGATGGATATGGCCTATAGTTGTTACCAGAATTATTCCTATAAGCATTGTTGTTGAAATTACTATTTTTAATGAAGTTCACATCAACATGCTCTTCTTGAGCAACCAGTGAAGCTAAAGGAACATTATTAGGATCAACATTAGATCTACCATTAACAAGTATAGACATGATCACATCAATCTTATCACTCAAGGAGGAGGTTTCTTCAATAGAATTTACCTTCTTACCTTGTGGAGTCCTTTCAGTGTGCCATTCAGAGTAGTTGATCATCATATCATCAAGAAGCTTTGTTGCGGCACCCAAAGTAATGGACATAAAAGTACCTCCAGCAGCTGAATCTAATAGGTTCCTTGAAGAAAAATTCAATCCTGCATAGAAGATTTGGATGATCATCCAAGTAGTTAGTCCATGGGTAGGGCAATTCTTTACCAAAGATTTCATTCTTTCTCATGCTTGGGCAACATGTTCATTATCCAATTGCTTAAAATTCATAATGCTACTTCTCAAAGACTAGTAAGCGGGTACGTGCAATGCACGTCTTGAATGTCATTAATAAAATTTCTTAATAACCACTTCACAAGGATTTTTTGAGGTATTGATTGTCGCCTCTGTCTAGTAACAATGTAAGGTCACCTCCAAACTTGACTTCCTAACTCATGAAGATTCCCACGACACTTCTGTAGATGAAGCCTAGGTGGTTTACATCTGGAAGTCCCAACACCACTATACATGCAAGGATGTTCTCAGCAAATACGAATGAAGCCAAATAAAAGAGCTCAAAATTATATTACTCATTTCTCCATCTATGTTTGAAATGTTCTGCCACAAAAAAATTCAATGCTTAATTAAGATATAATTTCCAAAACAAATATAATTACTAAGCTAAAATAGATGAGTTGAGCTACTTGACCTGAAGGATCGATTGAGCTCTCAAACTTGATGGAAACCAGAAGTCCGAAGATAGAGTGCCATATCTAACACACAAAGAAAAAGAAATCAACTAATCAAAAGATACTATTCACATTGTTATCTACCTCGTTAGTGTTGCTCATCTCGCTCAAAAAGAGTATTACAAATAACTTACGTTTGCCCAAATCTCTTCTAGGCAGGGTTGATAAGAATGTGACACCTCCTTGTTGCTCTAATATGGAATGTGGCCTATTCACTTCGACAACCAATCATGTTGCAATTTTGTAGTAAGAGGCATTGCTTATCCAAATGAATGGTATAAAGATGTGTATAGGTGGTTGCGGACATACCTTGATCAGTTGGACAAATATATAAGCTACTACACTTCAATATATGTGCATTGGCCTTCACTTTCAAGAACAATGCCGTGTGCCCCACTGGACACCAGCAGCACGCTGTAGCACAATTGTAATATTGAAGATATGAGACAACCACACAAACTCTAGGCAACCAGATTTCATAGGATTGTTATGTGAAGTGCATATCTCAAAAAGTTCCAATTTCTACGAATCACATCAAATACATCTTGCTTGAGTGATGTGGGCGTAGTTTTTCTTTTCTTTGTAAAACATCAGCATGGGAACTCAAACTCATACAAACAAACTTTACATTGCAAAATAACTGCAGAAGTTCAATCTCGTGTGTTTTTCTCTGAAACCATAGCATCAAGAAGTGATGAGAAATTGGACCCAAAAAAACTCACCATTAGTTACGGCTGGCAATTCCTTGGGATAAGTAATCAGAGGGCACCGTTGTGCACGCCCATGACGCCCTAGAAGAAAGAGAAAAGGCTGAAGGAATCAGAAAAAGGAAGACCTCTCTACGGCCAGGACGCCCAGCACGCTTGAGACACCCGCCGGAAGACCTCTCTGCGCACGTCATCGAGGCATTGAAGCGCCATCCTGGACATCTTCGTACACTACAAAAATACCTTGCCGCGCATGCGTTGCGGGCTCCATGCTTGTTCTTGAGGTAGCCGCCACTGACGGGGACGTTGCGCAAGGATTCGCCCTCGCCCCTCGGTCTAGTACCGGCGGCTGGTCTTGCAGAAGTAGCGCGGTTGCTGGTAGAGAGCTTCATACCTGAAACTGTTTGTTGTGCACGCCATACAACGGACGTGGGAGTAGTTATGGCGGAAGCGGCTGTTCTCCTCATGGTCGCGCAAGGGCCTTCCACAGTTCCACGTATATGTCACCGGTGTGGGAACGACGGAACCCAGGGCCTCTCTGACGCGACAATGTCCAAGCCGACGGCGGCGAGTCGAGCGAGCCAGCAATTTGTCTCCAGCTCCCCTCATTTGATTATCCAATGTCGTCGCATGAAAGATAAATTAGGCAAGGAAAGTATATTTCGGGAGATAATTAGGCTGCATGATTTTTGGAATGGTTGGTCTGCATATGGAGCTGTTAATTTACAACGTAATTTTAGGATCTACCAAATTGCGGGTGTGGCCGACGGTTGAGGATTGTGGGAGAACAACGAAATATGGACCGTGTGATGCGCGTACATAAACGGTGGAGATTCAATTTTTCCTACGGCACTTCGTGCCTTTCTAAGTAGTAGAGATATAATTTTAGCAGGAGGATAATATCTAACAATGAAAGCATCTTCACATTTAGTCCATGAATCAATACTATTCTTAGGCAAAGATAGCAACCAATCTTTAGCTCTTCCTCTTAAGGAGAAAGGAAACAATTTCAGTTTTATAATGTCTCCATCTACATCCTTATACTTTTGCATTTCACAAAGTTCAACAAAATTATTAAGATGGGCAGCGGCATCATCAGTACTAACACCAGAAAATTGCTCTCTCATAACAAGATTTAGTAAAGCAGGTTTAATTTCATAAAATTCTGATGTAGTAGCAGGTGGAGCAATAGGAGTGCATATAAAATCATTATTATTAGTGCTAGTGAAATCACACAACTTAGTGTTCTCAGGAATATTCATTTTAACAATAATAAAAATAAACTAAGCAGAACAGAATTAAATAAAGTAAAACTAGTAACTAATTTTTTTGTATTTTTGATATAAGGAAAGTAAACAAAACAGAAAATAAAATAAAGTAAAGCAAGACAATAAACAAAGTAAAGAGATTGGGTGTGAGAGACTCCCCTTGCAGCGTGTCTTGATCTCCCCGGCAACGGCGCCAGAAAAAGAGCTTGATAACGCGTGAAGCACGTCCGTTGGGAACCCCAAGAGGAAGGTGTGATGCGTACAGCAGCAAGTTTTCCCTCAATAAGAAACCAAGGTTATCGAACCAGTAGGAGATGAAGGCCACGTGAAGGTTGTTGGCGAAGGAGTGTAGTGCGGCGCAACACCAGGGATTCCGGCGCCAACGTGAAACCTGCACAACACAATAAAAATACTTTGCCCCAACTTAACAGTGAGGTTGTCAATCTCACCGGCTTCCTGTAAACAAAGGATTAAACGTATGGTGTGGAGAATGATGTTTGTTTGCAAAGAACATTAGAGAACAGAGATTGCAGTAGATTGTATATCAGATGTAAAAGAATGGACCGGGGTCCACAGTTCACTAGTGGTGTCTCTCCAATAAGATAAATAACATGTTGGGTGAACAAATTACAGTTGGGCAATTGACAAATAGAGAGGGCATAACAATGCACATACATATCATGATGACTAATATGAGATTTACTTAGGGCATTACGACAAAGAACATAGACCGCTATCCAGACATGCATCTATGCCTAAAAGTCCACCTTCGGGTTAGCATCCGCACCCCTTCCAGTATTAAGTTGCAAACAACAGACAATTACATTAAGTACTGTGCGTAATGTAATCAACACAAATATCCTTAGACAAAGCATTGATGTTTTATCCCTAGTGGCAACAGCACATCCATAACCTTAGAACTTTCTATCACTGTCCCAGATTCAATGGAGGCATGAACCCACTATCGAGCATAAATACCCCCTCTTGGAGTCACAAGAGGAGAAGACAACCATCTAGCTACTGCTATGGACCCATAGTCCAAGGATGAACTACTCACGCATCAATCCGGAGGCGGGCATGATGATGTAGAGTCCTCCGGTGATGATTCCCCTCTCCGGCAGGGTGCCGGAGGCGATCTCCTGAATCCCCGAGATGGGATTGGCGGCGGCGGCGTCACAGTAACTTTTCTCGTATCGTGGCTCTCGGTACTAGGGTTTTCGCGACGGAGAGAATAAATAGGCGAAGGGGCAGAGTCGGGGGGCGGCCGAGGGGGCCGCCCCATAGGCCGGCGCGGACAGGGGCCCCACCGCGCCGCCTTGTGGGGTGGCCGCCTCGTGGCCCCTCTTCGTCTCCTCTTCGGACTTCTGGAAGGCTCCGTGCAAAATAAGACCGTGGGCTTTTGTTTCGTCCAATTCCGAGAATATTTCATGTGTAGGATTTCTGAAACCAAAAAACAGCAGAAAACGAGAGCCGGCGCTTCGGCATCTTGTTAATAGGTTAGTGCCGGAAAATGCATCAAAATGATGTAAAGTGTATATAAAACATGTGAGTATTGTCATAAAACTAGCATGGAATATAAGAAATTATAGATACGTTTGAGACGTATCACTTACCCTCAGTTCGGTTTTCGCACCCGACACTTGATGAAAGTGGACACCATGCCAACCCCCAGCAAGTCCCCTAGCATATTCTCCGACAAAAACTTCCCTAGAAGAGAAATATCTCCATAATTTTCAATAGGGAGAAAGCTCGCCTAGGAGGAATGGAAGCTTTGGTTTACCTCTAAAGGCAGGACACAACCGTCTGAATCGATGACATAAAACCATTTGTTCCCTCAATCGTAGTATTCGATGGGAATCTTAGGATAAGAAAAATCTCCCCCTCATTGCATCTTGAGTATGGATTCACCATGGTTGGATATCGTACTCTGGTAGGGGTGCGGCTCTACGCAGAGCAGTCCATGCCATAACGCAAAATGAGGAGGCACGCCGAGGTAGTATTCACACGCGATGAGGAAATAAGACACCTGAAGCATACTCAAAAGTTGGCGATTGTGGATCTCCACTCCACAAAATTCTAGCTGCCTTCAGAGAAATGGGTGCACCGGAACGGAAAACACGCACCTGAACAAGGAGGCAAACACAATTACCTCCCTATTTTTGGGAAAGTGAAAACACTCCCCCGATGGCTCGTGGACTTCCAGGCCAGCTGAGAGTGATCCCCCACTCTTGAAGGCTCTGTAGAACCCTCGCTTGATTTTGGATCGATATGCGTCTCAAACTAGTCCGCCTCCTTAATCCTCACCGGCATCTCGGATCACCAAAAAAGGTGGAAAGAAGCAAAGTGGTGGCGAGCTTCGGAGACGATTCATATAAGGACAAAGGTGTGGGAGAGATAACAAGTTCTTATGCATTACATTGAAGTGCAGCCCTATGAGCCCGTATATGTGAAGTAATATGCAGACGACGTTCGCTTAAAACCATCATAGAACAACATAAAAGATAGAAAACTTGACCAAATACTCATTGCACATCATATAGAATCATAGTCAGATCATCATATGCCCTTAGGAACGTGGGGAACTACTCACAAGTGTCAAACATGATATGGACCAGAGGCATAATGATTACAACAAAATCTGAATATATAATCTCCCCACCAAATAATGACAAAGTACCAATCACGAACATGCAATAGCACTAAAAACAATAACCGGGGTTCAATTCAACACAAACTATGAGGGGAATGACGTCGATATCTCGTAGATGGAGATGGTGGTGATGATGGTGCTGATGGAGATGTTGATGGAGATGCCTCCTCCCAAGCCAAGGAAGAGTGGGGATGTCGATGGCGTCGATTTCCCCTTCACCGGAGGCACCGGTGCAGCAGGATCTGCACTCTCCCGGAGTAGGAGATGACTTTCGCCTCCACCGCCGCCTCAATAAATCTCGGGAAAAAATTGGCTTAGGTTTTTGGGCTAAACGGAGCTTTTCGAATAAAAGGGGGGCCCAAGGCAATGCCCGAGGCGCAAACGGACTTGGGTGGCGCGCCCAACCAGGTAGAGCGTGCCACCTGGTGTCATTTGGCCCTCGTGGCTCCCCTCGCGTACTTCTTTCGCTCATAGTCCTTCTCCGAGACAAAAATGAGGTTTTATGCCTCCCGGGAATGAAATACCAATGAAGGGGACTTTGTAGGAAAGTCCCGAAAATCAACTAAAAATGCATAGATAATGATGTATGATGGAAAATAACAATGAAAACTAATCATATATGTAGCAATAATGATGATACAAAATGCACGTATCAGATATTTAATATTTTTTATAATAATTTCATTGTAAAACAGAAGCCTATTTTGGTGACACTGCACAAAAGGAGCTTCTTTTTATGAACATGGTTGTTCCTACAAGTTGGCTGTTAAGGTCTTTTTAGCACGCTACACCTGTCTTCTCCTCAGACAAAAATGAAGGTATTCATGATGGTTGTTATGAATTGTAACACCATAACATGTTCAGTTATATTGTTGTTTTGGTTTTTCTTTGTACAAACTTATTGCAATTGCTATGTTACGAGTTCTGACCATTATTAGATTATATGTCCCTGTTAGCTCCGCATCTTATCTCTTCATGTTATTTTTTTTGTCCAAACCTTGTTATATTCCGCTCACTAATACTTCATAGAAAAAAAATATATGCTTCAACTTTGGTTGATTAATCTATTTGTATTAGTTTGAAACTGTAGTATCTCCAATAATTAATGTAATATAATCCTTATAAACAACCATTCTGATCAAGGGCGGCGTGTCATTGAGGCCATACTGGGGTCATGGCCCAGAGTTTTCTTTGTAATGCATGCCTATTAATGGGCTCAGACTGTTATGGCCTAAGATTTATGGAAACTGGGCCTATCTTAACTGATTGGCCATGTCTTCGTTACTGCTTGCTTGTATTGACAAGTCATGGCTCAAACCGGTGCATCGCTGCATTAAATACAGTTAATTGGCTACAGTATGATGAATTACTAAGTTGTGTGCTCTATTTTGATTTGGATGACCATTTAGGAAAATTAAGATCATTATGTGTGTTCTTTCTTAAAATACGTATTAATTCATTGCTCTATTTTTTTATTGGAATACAGATGCCTATTTTGTTGACTATGCACAGAAGAATCATAATATTCTGAAAGATAGTTGTTCCCTTAGCTGGCGATGCGGGTGGCTGGAAAATGAGAACCTTATAGTTACCTTGCTATAGCGTTCTACAACCCCAGAGTTTGAAAGCCTTTCAAATGGTGGGCCTCCTCTCTCTGAAGACCATCTTCTGCCTCATGGTGTGCCTCTCTTTTAGTCTTTTGCTATATGCCTAAATATTTTAGTTACATGCATTATTCTATTTTCTTTCTAGAAATATGTTTTCTTATCTCTATCAATTTTTCAAGCAGAATCCTATTTCGGTGACAGTGCACAAAATTGGTAACTTGTCAAGGGGCAAAACACCCTTGTTATGTACTTGCTGAAGTATGATGCAACCAAAAATATCCAAAATAGCCATTTTATAGATATGTGAGTTCTTTTTATTTCATTCTACCTACTGGTTATTACAAAAGGAATCCTCTCCCGTTGCTATTTGTTTATTAGTAATACCCAGCTTGTTATATGTCCCTTGCTTTTGGCTTTTCAAACATAGCATGTTTATTGCTAATGTTAGATCTGCAATACTTGCATTGTTGTATCATAATTATCATATTAGTTGTCGTGTTCTAGTCGATGATAAATTGTGTTATATTCTCTCTTTGTGTTAACTTGTGTCTTATCTTTCTCCAACTTTTTTTAAAACAGAAGAATCCTATCTCAGTGACACTGCCCAAAAGAAGCCTCATGTCCTAAAAACAGGGATTCTTTGCTGCATGTGGAAGCTAGTCTCCGTAGTCGCTACCACCATGGTATACTTATTCTTTGTTGGCAGGATCTTCACTTGAGGCTTGTCCATAATACCTAGTCATGTGTGGAAGCACATTGCTTGCACATTTGATTTGCTCTTGTGGACACTCATTTGCCTCATGCATCATTATATGAGGCTATACTGTTTAACACAATATTGTTTACTCAATTCGGCCAATGATTAAAATATGCTACAATCTATCTTCTGGTTATTCACGTATATACATGCCAATTTTTGGACCCTAGTCCTCATTGAAACGACTTCTTTGGCAAGTGGCAACCCGAAAACGAGGCGGATGATAGCGGTGCCCAGAGTAATTTTGACCCCTGAACTTCCAATTAAGTTTGAAACTGCATTTTCTCTAACTTCTAATTTTGTATGATCCATGTCCACAGGAAGGTGTACATATAAACTTTGTTAGTCGTTGGACAACATTTGGTGCTGACATCTACTTATGATTAACTAACTGGATCAAATAATGATCAAAGACTTTTGCAGCCAAAAATATCAAAATTAGTTATTTATAGTCATGTAAGTTTTTTTTTGCATTTGCACTAAACCAATAGGTGCTATCTATGCAATTATGTACGGTTGCTATTTTTATTATTATACCGACTGGTTATCCTCACATTTTTATCAATTCATTTGCAACTTAGGTCTATTTTGGTGACACCGTACGGAATCAACCAGATAATAGGGGCAACACAACTACATACATAGTAGTTGAGGAGTCTGCACCATAGTTTTAAAAACCGGACCGGACCACCGGTTGAACCGGAAAAAACCGGAACCGGTGCCTCCGCCGGTCTATTAAGCGCAGAGGACCGTTCAGGCAAGTGACCCCGGTGAAAACCGGCAGAACCGTGGTTTAACCGGTGGTTTAAGGAGAAAACCAGCTTGACAGATCGCCGGTCGAACCGCTGGAAATACTGCCTCGCGCGAAAAATGAAATGATGGTACCAGGAATCGAACGTGCGTCTCCTGCTGTCGTGCACTCCTACCAACTCAGCTACAGTTTTGTTATGCACAGACCTGACACAGGATGGTTTTGTGCATAATCAACACGCTAGCACCAAAAAATGGCACAACTTCGTTTTGTACATGACCGGTACAGGTGATGGGCTTCGTGTTCCAGCTTTGCACTCCATGGCATACATTGTGTGTTAGCTGTTTGCTGGCTTCCCCTTAAAAATGAAAATAAGTTGTTTACTACTTACTATGTTTTGCTTTGCATGCAAAATTGCATACATGTGTGTAGATACTTGGCTGCCTCGGACATGGTAAAGTCAAAAAATAGGTGCTCAGCTGCTCGCTAGTTTATTAAGTTATTATGTGAAATTATTATGGAAAATTGCAAAATATTTTACAACATTTATAAGTAAAAACTATACAAATCTAAATCTTAAAAAACCAGACAGTGAACCGGTAAACCAGTGGTCCAACCGGTAAAAACCTAAACCAACAGCCTCACCGGTTCGGTCACCGGTCCGGTTTTTAAAACTATGGTCTGCACACTAGTGTAGTTGCTAGCATCACAGTAAGTTTCACGTTCAAATGATAGGCTTATTGTATTTAGATATACTGAAATAGTTTCACTTCTAGTTTATGATGTATTATTCTTTTGTTTTGAAATAAATTCCAACTTAGATTTTGTCTCAACTCTTCTATTACTAGGTGATGATACTATCTGGTGAAGGATCCAGCTCTTTCTCAGCTATGTTTGAACATTAATTATACTTTGGTGACAGTGTGTAGTAGCTGAATGGATCGTATAACAGGTACAATTTATTTTCTTTCTGTATTACGTGCTGCTAGCTTTACACTTCACATTCTCTTGTTTCGAAATTTGTTCTTACCTTTTCTCAACTCTTTTGCTATATACAAGATGCTAATACTGAAAAGGACTATTTCGGTGACACTGCACAAAATCGCGTTATGTTAGTCATCCATGATATCTGTGCTATGCTAACTTCATTAACACCTGACACAAACTGAATGAACGGGGC
>NC_061510.1:235167502-235185218 GCF_022539505.1 Lolium rigidum | reverse complement strand
TTATTGATGATATCTACATGTTTTATACACATTATATGTCGTATTTATGCGTTTTCCGGAACTAACCTATTGACGAGATGCCGAAGGGCCAGTTCCTGTTTTACTGCTGTTTTTGGTTCCGAAATCCTAGTAAGGAAATATTCTCGGAATCGGACGAAATCAAGGCCCGAGCATCCTATTTTTCCACGAAGCTTCCAGAACACCCGAGAGTCGCCGGAGGGGGCCACTGGGCCCCAGATGACAGGGCGGTGCGGCCTAGGGGGGGGGCGCCCCCCTAGTGTGTCACCGCCTCGTCGCCTCTCCGACTCTGCCTCTTCGCCTATAAAAAGGTCCCTGACCTAAAACACGAGACGGGAAGAGCCACGGTACGAGAAACCTTCCAGAGCCACCGCCATCGCGAAGCCAAGATCTGGGGGACATGAGTCTCTGTTCCGGCACGCCGCCGGGACGGGGAAGTGCCCCCGGAAGGCTCCTTCATCGACACCACCGCCATCTTCATCAACGGTGCTGTCTCCCATGAGGAGGGAGTAGTTCTCCATCGAGGCTCGGGAGCTGTACCGGTAGCTATGTGGTTCATCTCTCTCCTATGTACTTCAATACAATAATCTCATGAGCTGCCTTACATGATTGAGATTCATATGATGATGCTTGTAATCTAGATGTCATTATGCTAGTCAAATGGATTTTACTTATGTGATCTCCGGAGACTTCTTGTCCCACGTGTGTAAAGGTGACAGTGTGTGCACAGTGTGGGTCTCTTAGGCTATATTTCACAGAATACTTATTCACTGTTATGAATGGCGTAGTGAAGTGCTTATTTATATCTCTTTATGATTGCAATGTGTTTTGTATCACAATATATCTGTGTGCTACTCTAGTGATGTTATTAAAGTAGTTTATTCCTCCTGCACGGTGTAATGGTGACGGTGTGTGCATCGTGTAGTACTTGGCGTAGGCTATGATTGTGATCTCTTGTAGATTATGAAGTTAACTATTGCTATGATGGTATTGATGTGATCTATGCCTCCTTTCGTAGTGTGAAGGTGACGAGTGTGCATGCTATGTTAGTACTTGGTTTGGTTATGTTGATCTGTCATGCACTCTAAGGTTATTTAAATATGAACATTGAATATTGTGGAGCTTGTTAACTCCGGCATTGAGGGTTCGTGTAATCCTACACAGTTAGTGGTGTTCATCATCCAACAAGAGAGTGTAGAGTTTAGCATTTATCTATTTATTCTGTTATGTGATCAATGTTGAGAGTGTCCACTAGTGAAAGTATGATCCCTAGGCCTTGTTCCTAAATACTGCTATCGCTGTTTGTTTACTGTTTTACTGGATCTCTAATGCCGCAATATTACCACCATCAACCACACGCCAGCAAGCACTTTTCTGGCGCCGTTACTACTGCTTATATTTATTCATACCACCCGTATTTCACTATCTCTTCGCCGAACTAGTGCACCTATTAGGTGTGTTGGGGACACAAGAGACTTCTTGCTTTGTGGTTGCGGGGTTGCATGAGAGGGATATCTTTGACCTCTTCCTCCCTGAGTTCGATAAACCTTGGGTGATCCACTTAAGGGAAACTTGCTGCTGTTCTACAAACCTCTGCTCTTGGAGGCCCAACACTGTCTACAAGAATAGAAGCACCCGTAGACATCAATGCTTCACATGTTGCTAAACCTCCTACTATCAATGGTAAAATAATTGGTGTTGGCAATGTTTCTACTCCTAGTACAAAGCGTGCAAAATTGCACGAGCTACTTGAAACTGTTTGTGATAAAAGTGCTGAAATTTTTCAGAATATTGGGGACATCGATCCCATTGCTTTAGATCATAATGGTTTAGATTTTGATAATTGTCATATCTCTGAGGTTATTAAGTTCTTGCAAAAACTTGCTAGAAGTCCTAATGCTAGTGCTATAAACTTGGCCTTTACAAAACATATTACAAATGCTCTCATAAAAGCTAGAGAAGAGAAATTAAAACTTGAAACTTCTATTCCTAGGAAGTTGGAAGATGGTTGGGAGCCCATCATTAAAATGAAGGTCAATGATTTTGATTGTAATGCTTTATGTGATCTTGGTGCAAGTATTTCTGTTATGCCTAAGAAACTCTATGATATGCTTGACTTGCCACCATTGAAAAATTGTTATTTGGATGTTAATCTCGCTGATAATTCTATAAAGAAACCTTTGGGGAGGATTGATAATGTTCACATTACGGTTAACAATAACCTTGTCCCCGTTGATTTTGTTGTCTTGGATATTGAATGCAATGCATCTTGTCCTATTATTTTGGGAAGACCCTTTCTTGAACTGTTGGTGCTATTATTTATATGAAGGAAGGAAATATTAAGTATCAATTCCCTCTTAAGAAAGGTATGGAACACTTCCCTAGAAAGAGAATGAGGTTACCTTTTGATTCTATTATTAGAACAAATTATGATGTTGATGCTTCATCTCTTGATAATACTTGATTTACACTTTTTGCGCTTAGTTGAAAGGCGTTAAAGAAAAGCGCTTATGGGAGACAACCCATCATTTTATTTCTGCAATTTTGTTTAATATTTGTGTCTTGGAAGTTGTTACTACTGTAGCAACCTCTCCTTATCTTTACTTTATTGCATTGTTGTGCCAAGTAAAGTCTTTGATAGTAAGGTTGATACTAGATTTGGATTTCTGCGCAGAAACAGATTTCTAGCTGTCACGAATTTGAGTAGATCTCTCTGTAGGAAACTCAGAAAAATCTGCGAAAAATCATGAGTAATCCTCAGATATGTACGCAACTTTCATTCAATTTGAGCTTCTTCATCTGAGCATGTTAAGTGCCTCTAAAAAATTCGTCTTTACGGACTGTTCTGTTTTGACAGATTCTGCCTTTTATTTCACATTGCCTCTTTTACTGTGGTGAATGGATTTTTTTGCTCCGTTAACTTTCAGTAGCTTTGGGTAATGTCCAGAAGTGTTAGGAATGATTGTGTCCTCTCTAAACATGTGAATTTTTGATTATGCACTAACCCTCTAATGAGTTTGTTTTGAGTTTGGTGTGGAGGAAGTTTTCAAGGGTCAAGAGAGGAGGATGATATAATATGATCAAGAAGAGTGAAAAGTCTAAGCTTGGGGATGCCCCCGTGGTTCATCCCTGCATATTTCAAGAAGACTCAAGCATCTAAGCTTGGGGATGCCCAAGGCATCCCCTTCTTCATCGACAACTTATCAGGTCACCTCTAGTGAAACTATATTTTTATTCCGTCACATCTTATGTGCTTTACTTGGAGCGTCTGTATGTTTTTATTTTTGTTTATGTTTGAATAAATTCGGATCCTAGCAATCCTTGTCTGGGAGAAAGACGTGCTCCGCTGTTTCATATGAACACTGGTGTTCTTAGCTTTACTTTTAATGTTCATGGCGAAGGTTGAAAACCTCTTCATTCATTGCTATTTGGTTGGAAAGAGAAAATGCTTCATGTGGTAATTGGTATATGGTCTTGAATAATTTGATACTTGGCAATTGTTTTGAGCTCTCAAATAGATCATGTTTAAGCTCTTGCATCATGTAGTTTGAACCTATTAGTGGAGAACTACTGTAGAGCTTGTTAAATTTTGGTTTGCATGATTGGTCTCTCTAAAAGTCTAGATATTTTCTCGTAAAAGTGTTTGAACAATAAGGAGACAGTGTAGAGTCTTATAATGCTTGCAATATGTTCTTATGTAAGTTTTGTTGTACCGGTTCATACTTGTGTTTGCTTCAAACAACCTTGCTAGCCAAAGCCTTGTACTGAGAGGGAATGCTTCTCGTGCATCCAAAACCTTGAGCCAAAACCTATGTCATTTGTGTCCACCATAACTACCTACTATGTGGTATTTCTCTGCCATTCCAAGTAAGTTGCTTGTGTGCTACCTTTAAAATTTCATTCCTTGTCTTTACAATACATAGCTCATGGGAAAATAGCTTAAAAACTATTGTGGTATTGAATATGTTGCTTATGTATCTTATTTCTTATAAGTTGCTTGTTGAGCGGTAACCATGTTTCTGGGAACGCCATCAACTATTACACTTTTGTTGAATATCATGTGAGTTGCTATGCATGTTCGTCTTGTCTGAAGTAAGGGTGATTTATCATGATTAAATGGTTTGAGTATGCATATTGTTAGAGAAGAACATTGGGCCGCCAACCAATGCCATGTATCATCGTGGAAGTTTCAGTTTGGACATTAATCTTCAATCTCTTATGAGAATATTATCTGTTGTTGAATGCTTAAGCATTAAAGAGGAGTCCATTATCTGTTTTCTATGTTGTCCCGGTATGGATGTCCTCAAGTTGAGATCTATCAAAAACGAGAAATCAAATGCGATCTATCTCCTTGGACCTTTGTACAGGTGACATAGAGGTACCCCTTTGTGACACTTGGTTGAAACATATAATGCAATGATAATCCATGGAAATCCGAGCTAATTAGGACAAGGTGCGAGCACTATTGGTATTCGATGCATGAGGCTTGCAGCTTATAGGATGTTTTATGCATAACACATATGAATTATTACTACCATTGAAAAAATTGTTTCCATGTTTTCAAAATAAAAAGCTCTAGCACAAGAGTAATCCCTGCTTCCCTCTGCGAAGGGCCTTTCTTTTACTTTATGTTGAGTCAGTTTACCTACTTCTTTCTATCTTAGAAGCAAACACTTGTGTCAACTGTGTGCATTGATTCTTACATACTTGCTTATTTGCACAAATCATATTACTTTGTGTTGACAATTATCCATGAGATATACATGTTGAAGTTGAAAGCAACTACTGAAACTTATATCCTCCTTTGTGTTGCTTCAAAACCTTCTATTAAGAATCTATTGCTTTATGAGTTAACACTTATGCAAGACTTATTGATGCCTGTCTTGAAAGTACTATTCATGAAAAGTTTTTGCTATATGATTCAGTTTTTAGTCATTATGTTTACCATTGCTTTGAATCACTTCATTCATCTCATATGCTTTACAATAGTATTGATTAAGATTATGATAGTAGCATGTCACTTCAGAAATTATCCTTGTTATCGTTTACCTACTCGAGGGCGAGTAGGAACTAAGCTTGAGGATGCTTGATACGTCTCAAACGTATCTATAATTTCTTATGTTCCATGCTAGTTTTATGACAATACTCACATGTTTTATATACACTTTACATCATTTTGATGCATTTTCCGGCACTAACCTATTAACAAGATGCCGAAGCGTCAGTTCTTGTTTTCTGCTGTTTTTGGTTTCAGAAATCTTACACAGGAAATATTCTCGGAATTGGACGAAACAAAAGCCCACGGTCTTATTTTCCACGGAGCCTTCCAGAAGTCCGAAGAGGAGACGAAGAGGGGCCACGAGGCAGCCACCCCACAAGGCGGCGCGGTGGGGCCCCTGGCCGCGCCGGCCTATGGGGTGGGCCCCTCGACCGCCCCCGACTCTACCCCTTCGCCTATTTATTCTCTCCGTCGCGAAAATCCTAGTACCGAGAGCCACGATACGAGAAAAATTACTGTGACGCCGCCGCCGCCAATCCCATCTCGGGGGATTCAGGAGATCACCTCCGGCACCCTGCCGGAGAGGGGAATCATCACCGGAGGACTCTACATCATCATGCCCACCTCCGGATTGATGCGTGAGTAGTTCATCCTTGGACTATGGGTCCATAGCAGTAGCTAGATGGTTGTCTTCTCCTCTTGTGCTATCATGTTTAGATCTTCTGAGCTGCCTATCATGATCAAGATCGTCTATTTGTAATGCTACATGTTGTGTTTGTTGGGATCCGATGAATATGGAATACTATGTCAAATTGATTATTGATCTATCATATATGTGTTGTTTATGATCTTGCATGCTCTCCGTTGCTAGTAGAGGCTCTGGCCAAGTTGATACTTGTAACTCCAAGAAGGAGTATTTATGCTCGGTAGTGGGTTCATGCCTCCATTGAATCTGGGACAGTGACAGAAAGTTCTAAGGTTATGGATGTGTTGTTGCCACTAGGGATAAAACATCAATGTTTGTCTAAGGATATTTGTGTTGATTACATTACGCACAGTACTTAATGCAATTGTCTGTTGTTTGCAACTTAATACTGGAAGGGGTGCGGATGCTAACCCGAAGGTGGACTTTTTAGGCATAGATGCATGCTGGATAGCGGTCTATGTTCTTTGTCGTAATGCCCTAAGTAAATCTCATATTAGTCATTTATGTATGTGCATTGTTATGCCCTCTCTATTTGTTAATTGCCCAACTGTAGTTTGTTCACCCAACATGCTATTTATCTTATTGGAGAGACACCACTAGTGAACTGTGGATCCCGGTCCATTCTTTTACATCTGAAATACAATCTACTGCAATCTCTGTTCTCTGTTGTTCTTTGCAAACAAACATCATTCTCCACACCATACGTTTAATCCTTTGTTTACAGCAAGCCGGTGGGATTGACAACCTCACTGTTAAGTTGGGGCAAAGTATTTTGATTATGTTGTGCAGGTTCCACGTTGGCGCCGGAATTCCTGGTGTTGCGCCGAACTACACTCCTTCGCCAACAACCTTCACGTGGCCTTCATCTCCTACTGGTTCGATAACCTTGGTTTCTTACTGAGGGAAAACTTGCTGCTGTACGCATCACACCTTCCTCTTGGGGTTCCCAACGGACGTGTGCTTCGCGCGTTATCAGTAAGACCCATGTACGAGAACACCGGTGTTTCCGATCCTTCCCGTGTATATGTCGATCGTATTTCTGAATGTGAGGTCTGCGCTGCGGTGGTGAAGCTTCTCGGTAGGGTGTCAAATCTGGGTAATACTCGGCATCCGACGTCGTTTACCTGCCAAACCCTCGTCCTCATGTTATCATGTTTCTTCATTGTGCGTTTGATACATGTAGAATGTATCCATGAACTTTGTAGTTCATTAGATCATATTGCAATATATTTGTATCTTATTTAGAGTTATTATCACGGTTTTTTAATGATTTGCGAGATTTTCCAGAAGATCCCATTATTTTGGTATTTAACTCTAGATTGCAGAAAATTCTCATGTTATTTTTTTTACGGGACTCCGGAAAAGGGCTAGGTCAAAGAGGATGTTTTGGAATTTTCGATACAAATCCGACGAGCCGAAATAGGACATCAAACTCGTATGCTCCCTTTATTTTGAAATGCATGTTAGACACATTTTAAAATGTTAAAAAATGTGAAACAAAAATTTCGCACGTACATCTTCATGTGCTACGCGCTCACAAAGTCGTTCCATGAAAAATTGACTTGTCGCATGCCGTAAAAACGACAAAATTCGGTGCTAAAACAAAGACTTGTCACAAGATAGATATTCTTTTTTTCACGTAGACTACAAAAAAATATTATTTTTTCGTGAAACTTGACGAATATACATATATTATGGAGATGTACATGTAAATTTTTTTGTTAAAATTTGTTAACACCTGAAAATTTATTTTTATGGTAGAGGGATCATATACATCCGGGAGCCAAAATAACTTTCTGGACGAAAGACTATTTTAAAGAGTTATATCTGCATGCATGATTTTTTACACACCGGAGTTCTCTGTTCTTGTGGCCTGGTACATCTACAGATCTACTCCACGATTCTTTTACTACTCCGGGCTATTAGCGGGATTAATGTTTACAGCCGGTACAAGAAACTCACTCGAGGGCAAGAAACAAAACAAGATACCAGATGGCGGAGGTTCTGTTGCCGTCACCAGCAGCTCAGACGACAGCAGATCATGCCGGCGTGGCGCGGCAGAGCGGGCAGGTGGTGCGGGCGCGCAGCCACTCGTCGATGCAGGCGGGGTGGTAGTAGTGCATGCACGCCGGCAGCACGCTGACGGCCTCGCCGTCCGCGAAGTCGGACAGGCACACCGGGCACGTCGCGTCCTGCCCCCCGTCGCTCTTCCAGTACATGCACAACACCGGCGACGCAGCTCGGGGATCGGCGCCGACGTTCGGGCTGCTACCGCCTTCATCTTCACGAGCCTGCTCCTGGTGGGGATCGGGGCGCCGGCAAAAGCTGCGGATCGCCTTCACCAGCACGATGAGGACCACGAACCCCACCAGGATGATGGAGGCCACCGTGCGGTTCGCCGACCAGCCGCGGCCGTAGTTGTTGTCGCTGTTAACAGGCGTGGTCATCGATGACGACGACGACGACAAAGGCTAGCTAGGAGATTAGCTATATCAAACGCATAATTAGGTGTGTACGGCTACTACTTAAAGGTGGTGCATCGACAGTTACAAGAACTAATGGAGCACGCATTCACCTACGTGTTGGCGGCTGATGGTTACGTACCTGCGTCGTGATCCAAGAAATGCATTGGTTCTCTCCGTTTTGTTTCTTTGGTGCGGTCGTCGCCGGCAACTCCAACTACATATATATGGGCACTCCGGTGCAGCCCATAGAGCGGCATCTGAATGGGTTTCCCTTTTTTAAACAACATATATACTCTCCCCGTTCCACATTAAGTGATGTTTTACCTTTGTCTTTTTTTTTAGATCAAAAGGCTGCATTTCATTAATCACCAGCATCACTGTCTAGCATGGTTACAAGAAAACCTGGGGGAACAACATTCCAGGCAGAGTTTACATTATTCAGGCAGCCTAATTTAGCTAATTTATGCGCGACCATATTGCCAGTACGTCGCACGTGATTGACCGAAGCTTCTTCAAACTCTTCCAGAAGCTTCTTGATATCCTCCACCAGTGGTCCATGGACCGAGCGATCCATCTCAGTACTTCTCAACTTCGAAACAGCACCTTGACAATCCGTTTCCAACTGAATTTTTTGAACACCCTTTTCCCGCGCCAATTGCACCGCTCGGTGGCAAGCCAACAGCTCTGCTCTTTCGGGATCAGACACAAGAGGGAAAAAAAGACTCTCCCCCGCAAGGAAAGCGCCTTGGTGATCACGAAACTTTCCAAGTGCTTGACCGAGTCTACTTCCTCAATTCACGAATAAATGTACAATACATTTTTAGAAAAAGTCAAACATCTTCAATTTTGATCAACTTTCTTATACAAGAGTAGCAATATATGTGACATGACATTATTATATTATTGAATTACATATCAAGATGAATCTAGCAATATTAATTTAGTGTCATAAATCTTCGTACTTTTTATAGATATTTGGTCAAACTAATAAAATTTGACGTAAGAAAAACCTAAACGATTTTGTTTGGAAAAAAGGGAAAATTATGCATGTTTTCCCAGGATTTAAAAAGTCTCTAGGTCCGCCACTTGTATCATGTATCTTCCCTTAGTAACTTAATTTCCTATTAAAGTTTAATTAATTCTTATTAGTTGTTAGATATGGTAGTAAGAGATAATGCATTGTATCACTTATGTCCATCTTCTCTAGCTGGCGTGGACTACTAAGAGAAGACCTGTTTTTTCTACAATTGTACAACGCCCTTACACCTCTAGTTGGTTATCTTAGGTGTGCCGTGGAGGGTGCGCTTCTCCTGTATTTTTCTTATACTTGTATTTTTGATCTGCCTTTTAAGAGGGTTTTCTTAATTTCTTCCGGTTTGTTCATGTTAATTTATTTATGAAACAGAGCGAAAAATAGGAAGTTTTTTTTTTGTGTTCGGATACCCGGGTAGTTCCTACTCTAATTACATGAGTCAGACGGCAACATCAGCTGAAAATCCTACCTCACACTCCAAGGTGTAGGAAATCTGATGACTAACAACGACGAGGTATCGTATTAATGCTTAAACCTTTTATAAGTAATAAAACATCCTTAAACAAGGACGAAGTATCACATGTCAGAAATAATAATATGCAGATTAACTTCACACTGATCATAATTACTGAGTCAAGGAAAAGAATTAGTGCCATCCATACAACATCATCAATGTTTCCTCGCTGAGTTCTGGCAAACCACAAATGCATATAGCTTTCCTTCCAAACTAAAAAGAAGGTGCTACGTGCGCACAAGGATGTCTTCGAGGGAGATGTCGAGGGAGAGCTGGTGGTGGAGCGACCCGGCGGGGCTTGGCGACGGCGTGGGCGTGGGCGTGGTCTCGGCGCGGCACATCGGGCAGCTGGTTTTGCCGGCGCCGAGCCAGGTGTCGATGCACTCGGCGTGGAAGTAGTGCAGGCACTCCGGCAGCACCCGCACCGCCTCGCCGTCGGCGAAGTCCGCCAGGCACACCGGACAAGTCGGCTCGCCCCACTCCTCATCCTTCTTGTATCGGCACACCACCGCCTTCGTCACCAGCTGCGCCCGCGACGACAAGCTTAGCTCGTCCACGCTGACACTCGCCGCGTCCTGATCCGTGCTGGGACCGAGACGGCGGCCGCGCCTGCCCCTCCTCTCGCCGCCGTTGCAGCAGGTGACTAGGATGCAGTGGTGCATCAACAGCACCACGGCGACGCACATCACCGCCAGGAGGCCGATGAACACCGGCGACTTGAAAGTCGACGAGCTCATGCTGAACCACTGCATGTGTACTGTTGCATATATGAGCCTACAACCTCCGGGTAGGAAGCTTCGATCGAATGTGAAATGAGTCATGCGAGAATATCAACCGATCCAGAGATGCACGGTATGGTACAGCACTACAGCTAGCGGACAGCTCGAGAGCAACGATGGTTACGAAGCTGCATGATCGATACGGCGCGTCGCTGATGCCACTGATGGCCACATGGATCTGTTCGCTTGTGCTTGGAAGCTAGTAGCCACAACACAAATTAAGCCTACTATACAGCTTCTTTCTTGTTTTTTGCTACTTAAAATGTCAGCTCGATCAGACCAGTTCAAGTTATTGCTCAACATCAGTCCAAGCAGATGAGTCTGAAGATCAGCAATTAACATGAAAAATTAGTTATTGTACTGAATCTGACTTAGCAAATTAACAATTGTGCTAAGCTTATTACATAGTAACCGGTAGGCAGTAGACGCCTCGTGGAGTCGCGACACGATCTAGCTAGCCAGTATAGTAATAGTAGAGTGAGTGATTAGTTGGAGGTGTCGGGGCAGAACACGATCTTGAGCTCGCCGGGCTGGAGGCAGCGCTGCGGGGTGGCCTCCACGTCCGTCGGCGTCGTCCTCGTGTCCGGGCACCTCTGCTTGAAGAAGTGCCCCTGTCCCTGGGCCCTGCACCCGCCGGCGGGGGCCTTGGCGTCGCTGGGGCAGTCGACGTCGAGGTCCACAGAGCAGCCAAGGGACGGGCACTGATCGCCCTGCTCGAACCCGTGCGGCGTCACCACCACAGGCACGTTGAACCCATCGACCAGGCTCACACTGTACTCCGCCAGCCCATTGGGCCCGTGCACGCTCACCTGCGTCACCGTCGTCGGTGCCGGCGCCACGCCGGTGTCGCACACGTCGTCGTCGTCGTCGATGCAGCCGGTGCGCGCAACGATGCGGCCGGACCACGCGCCGGGAGGAAACGCCAGGGTGACCAGGCCCTCGCCGCCCCCATCGAGGCGGCCGGCGGTGTTGTTGGCGTCGGGGATGGCTGGGAGGCCGATGTTCTGGGTGATGAGCGGCCACACTGGGTAGAGGCAGAGGTTGTGGAGGGTGAGATTCGTCACCGTCTGCTGGGCGGCGGTGGCAGCGAGAGGGGTGAGCACGGCGAGCACCATGGTGATCAGAAGTGCCTTGGATGCGGCCATGGCGCGCTAGCTTGTGGATGGATTAGAACTCAAAGTGTTGTTGATGCCTGTCGATTGATCGATCATGGGTATATAAGAGAGGGAAATTTTGTGGTGGTTAAGTAGCAACGAACGCATGTATCTACGCACGCATGTAACGGGGGCGTGCATTCATCGGCACATATGGCGCCTAGCTCCAACTTTCTCATCATTCGGCTTCTTCTGTTTGAGATAGCTTCACAGGCTCGGCGCTTTGGTAACTTTCTCATGATTTTACCTTCGTTTCAAATTAAGTGTCACATCTTTGTTTAAATACAAATGTATCTACACATTAAAATATGTCTGAATACATCTTTATCTAGACAAGGCTGTGACACTTAATTTGGAACTGAGAGAATATTTCCAGGCAGATCGGATTATTGAAGGCCGATCACTGTTGGTCACAAGATCTTACCAGTAGCCTATCCGGCAGGAATCTTCTTCTTCTTCTTCTTCTTCTTCTTCTTCTTCTTCTTCTTCTTCTTCTTCTTCTTCTTCTTCTTCTTCTTCTTCTTCGAAAAGCTAAAGCAAGTGTGTTTTGATGATATCCTAAAAATTATGGTAGAATTCAGCTAGAAAACCATTTGAACTTGGCTCTTTATTGTGTTCCATTTTGTGGCGACCCTGCATACCACTGCATGTTGTAGTATGCCAGTCGTTGATATAACATTCGTGAAGTACCAATCCGCAAATATTACATCCCTCAGAGTAGTACAACAGAACATAGCAGGTCCATAACTCATTCATTTATTATTACAAGCCAAATATACATGTCATCTTGGAGCTCCTCTTGGGTCCTAAGAGGGATACTCCTGGATTCTAGGTGAACCCGACTTAACTTACAATATAGAAGTCTTACTAAGTGATACATTTATTCTCAACGAGCGGTTAAGTACTAAGTGTTTGCACTGCTCGGATACTACTACTTCCAGATAGGTCTACGCTTGTCCTCCTCCGGAACCCTCCCCGGTTCCATAGACGATGAGGTAGTCAACTCCTTCTATACCTCCGGAGAGGTCTGGTTCTTCATAGCAGATGTCTTCTGCTCCCTCGGGGTCATCGTTGTCCTCCTCAAGTCGATTCAGACAATCTAAGCAGGGGATTTAAGAGTGGTATGAGTACGAGCGTACTCAACAAGTTTATTATAGAAAAGAGGTGTTTAATGCACTAGCTACGATATCAGACCAGAAAGTCTAATACCAATGCAGGTTTTGATAATCATTTCTTCAAGAGGTTGCTTTTATTCAGAAGAACTATGTCCGTCAGCCTTCACCGGTTTACTAGAACTTCATGGAGTTCCTTTCCGGCAGCGTTCGCAGATTCCAAATCCCGGAACAGGGAGTGACAGGTCACGATTGATTACACTCTGCAGAGGTGTGTTGCTTTACCCATAAGAGATCTTAACCTTGGTGCCAACCGGGCAGCTTTCCCGTCCACACTTCCTTTGGTGTGAGGCCCGGTATAATGTCATAGCCAATCATATTCCTCCGCTACCTCGCACACCCACCCTTTGTTGCATACCCCGACCCTGGGTCCTCGCCGGTGTACTTACTCCAATTAAGGATGGATCCCGACCGCGACAACAGTTCTGTAAACTCCTTCGCCGGTAGCTGCAACCCATCATAGACCGCATTACCGTGGGGAATTAGAGTGGGATCCCCACCCTCCGGTTGTTCCGCAAGACACAACTGCTACGGTAAGCACTGCATTACCGTGGGGAATTAGAGTGGGATCCCCACCCTCCGGTTGTTCCGCAAGACACAACTGCTACGGTAAGCGCATCCGTTGATGTACAAGAGGTGGAAGTACAATTGACTAGTCCGTCTCATTCTAGATCTTATGGTTAACACGAGTTTTACGGCACAAGAATCACTGGACGACATTTGTTGTTTAATCCTAGATGGATATAAACCCATTGCAATGGAACCTCCACCATATCAACACAATCCATGGTTCCATTTCCCACCACATAGTCATATTCATAGTTATGAAAATAGTGGTTTTGCTTTTTATGCAATAGTGATAAACATATTACTTTGCAAGTAATTTGGTAAAAATACTCGAATGACATGAGCAAGCGATGAACTTGCCTGAAGACTGCAAAGTGTTGCAGTTCGAAGGTGTGGACTGACCCTTGTCCTCTATTGCTGAAAAATATCATCATTGTCCGATAAGGGCAATGGTTAAAGAAGCAATTATGCATGATTCAGTTTTTAGGGTTTGTTTCCCCCTTCCGGTGTCTTATCATTTCATGTGAGAGGTAATTACTAAGAATGATTTAGGGATACTCTGTTTAGGGTAAAATACTACATTGAAATGTCGTCAAGGTGTTTTTAAAGTCCAAAAGATTTATGGACTTATTTTATCATTAAAAATAGAGTGGGTTATTTTTAATGAATTAAATATTCATCAAAATATGACTTATTCTTATTTGTCTCCAAAAATTCCTTTTGATATTTTATTCTGATAGAGAATTTTATGCTGAGCAGTTTTCATATTTTTAATTATTTTTTAGAGCTATATTTATTTTATAGAATTCTGTGAAAGTTTTTAATTGAATGGGCATTTATGAAATGTCCAAAATGCCCTCTGGCCCACCTGTCAGGGTGAACCCGAGTGGGTTGGGCTCAACCCCTTCGGCCTGGTCCGGCCCACTCGGTCGCCCTCACTTCTTCTCCTCTCCCTCGCGAAACCCTACTCCCCCGAGCTCTGGCGACACGAAAATCGCCTCCGCCGTCGCCGGTTAAATCCGGCCGCCTCCGGTCATCGCCGGCGACGAGATGGTGCGGATCTGGACCGCCTCTCGATGGCGCACCAGATCCTCCGCGTCGATCTGGCTCTCGTCGCCTCCTCGGCTCGCCCCCAACGCGTCTGCTCGCAAGGCCGTGGGTTCCGCGGTGATTCGTCATTCACCGGCGTCCCTGGCGCCGTGGCGCCGACGTGGTGTTGCAGGCGTTGCAGCGAGGTGGTGGCCTGGCTCGGCTTGGCCTGGCGCCGCCGTTCGCCCGGCGTGTGCCACCGTGCCGCCATGGCTGTGCTTCTCTCTGCTTCACTAGTAAGTGCTCCCCTCCTTTTTCCTCTACTCTGCCTCCTCGCTGAGCTGCGGCTGATCCTCCTCATGGGAAGTCCATGCCGTGCTGCTGCTACTGCTCTACTGACCGATGTTGATGTGCTTGCTATTGCTGTGTGCATATTGCTGGCTCTCTGCTACTGCCATGGTTGCTAGCTACTGCTTAGGCTCTATTTGCTCTCCTTATGCTGCTATACTCCCCATGCTCTAGCCTATGCTATGTTGTTGTTCTCCTCCCTTTGGATTATGGAGATGTGCTTACCTTCTGTGTTGCTGTGGCTCATGAGCACTTGCTCATGAGCATTCTAGGATGCTTCTATCTAGATTGTTCCTGAGCTTGTTACTAGTGTTGTGCCTTTCATGTGTAATCATGTACTTTCCCCTGGCTTGACTTCTGTGGAGAATCCTTGCATTTTGCAAGTGCCAGTGCCACTGTGATGTGTTTATTGAGTTATAACTAATGGGATTGCTCAATTGAGCATGATTGTTGACTAGACAGCACCATTACTTGATGGTGTGCTTCTGGATACAATTATATATGATTTATTTACTTATCTAGTGATGCAATTCATTATGAGATGTGGCTGTTTAATTCATATAGTCAATGTATTGGTGTTGGGCTTGGTTCTAGCATGCCTCAGCATGCTCTAGCATGCTCTAGTAAGCCCTGATGATCATGTGATCCTCAGTTGCTTGTTGATTGACTGCTAATCTATGGTTTGTGTCTCACTGATGCTCCTCCTTGTGTCTGTGTGACACCCAAGCCTGTGATGGTGCTTGCTTTTGCTTGCTCAAGCAGCTGCTGATGCTTGCAGTGATCCACTGGATCATTTGCAAGTGTCTGGTTCATAATTTACTTGTGTATCTCATTTATCTGTGCATCTTTGCTTGATTAAATAGATAAATGGGTGAACTGTGTGTCAGTAATGATCCTATTGTGTGATAAATTGGAGCTAGAGGGATGCCAACCCTTTGGTTGGGGACCCTAGCTCACTCTGAACCCATCTGGGTGATGATGGAGTGGCTTTGTTGGATGGTTTTGTGGGTATGAGATGGCCTTGTCAGCATCATGTTGCTGACCAAGGGTAGTTCCCCCTCTGTGGCTTTGCTGCGGCTCTCATATGCTATATGTTTGATCCATGGTTGGATTTACAGTAGCTTTTGATGTTGACAAACATAAATAGACAATTGATTGTCTATCTGTCTGATGGTGTAGTGGTCATAGGTGCTAAGTGACCTTGGCTAGCTAGATAGGATCATATCCTTGCTGGATTTCCTTGGTTATGCCACTGGTTTGGCATAACCAATGTTCCCTAGGGTGATTTCCTATTGGTTTCTCTCATATTTGCTTGCACCAATTGGCTAGTAGCCATATGATGACTCAAACATGGTTTCTACCCTTTTCTGTTGCTGTGTTGTATGCATGTTGAACGGATCGTAGCGAACAAGAGGGGGGTGAATGGCGCTACGGCAAGTTTTAACCTTTTTCAAGTTTTAGCGCAACGGAAGGTAAAGGTGATAACTTTTGCTATAGCGGTGTTCCTACAATAAAGCTAGAGCATGTGCAACAAGTAAAGGAATCAACAAGATAGTAAGAGAGGAGCGAGACAACCGGGGGGGCGCGAGGCGAGTCGAGGTTTGTTTCCCGCAGTGCCCTCCACTAAAGGAGGTACGTCTGCGTTGAGGAGGTGCTAGTCTCACACAAGAGACTAGGCGGCTACACCACGAAGGAAGGCCTCACCCTCTTCCTCGAGAGAGCTCCACGGAGGTGTTCTCCCTCTTCCACTAAGGCACCGGTCGAGGCGGTGATTCCTTCACAAGGTTGGGGCGAGCTCCACACACACAAGGATGCTCCCAACACCCTATGGATCTAGTACATCAGCAACCTAGACTCCATAGCTGCACATCTCCAATGCTCCACCATAGGAACCCATCTCCAATGCTCCACCAAAGGAACCCCTCCAATACTCCACCAAGAAGCTCTTCCAGTGCTCCACCAAGAGGCTCTTCCAGTGCTCCACCAAGAAGCTCTTCCAGTGCTCCACCAAGAAGCTCTTCCACCAAGGAACCCTAACAACAAGATCCACTAAGGACTACCACGAATTGGTGAACTTTCTCTCGGTGGAATGATAGATCGGGGTCTCCTCCACCACCTCACAAAGTATGAGCAAGATTGGTTGGGTGGGTGAGGAGATCCCTTCAATTTTGAGCTCAGCAACAATGGAGGAGAGAGAGAAGAGCTGAGGCTGGGTAGAGAAGAAGGGGCCTTTATATAGGTCCTTCCAAATCCAACCGTTGCCTACTGTTTTTGCCTAAGCGGTACTACCGCTCCTAGAAGCGGTACTACCGCTCTGAGTTCGAATTCCCCACTGAACTTGTCCACGTGGACACATTGCGGTACTACCGCTCGCGGTACCGCTTGCGGTACCTCAATAGGGTCCAGACCTTACTGGATCCCAAGCGGTACCCGAGCGGTACCAGAGCGGTACTACCGTAACGCGTTACGGTACTTAGCGCGGTACCGTGGGCGGTACTACCGCACTCAAGCGGTACTACCGCTCCAGGTACCGTGAAGGTACCTGACATAGGCATCCCCAATGGGCCTGCCGAAGATAGTACCCGGGGTTTACTGAAGGCCCACTACCCGAAGAATAAGAAGATTCGGAAGCCCAAGATATTATTAAGGAAAGCTAGAGTTGTAATAGGAAGCATTATTTGTAATCTTGCGGGATGAGTTAGAAACCTTCCCGGACTGCGTAACTTGTACAATACGAATCCCTCGGCTCCGCCTCCTATATAAGTGGGAGTCGAGGGACAAAGAAGGCATCGAATCATTGTCTCTCAAACCCTAGTTTTCATAATCGTCGAGTACTTTTCGGCTGAAACCTTCGAGATCTACTTGCCCTCTACTTCCAACTAAACCCTAGTCTACAACCCGTAGGCATTGACAAGTTAATACCTTGTCAATT
>NC_061510.1:235149650-235167402 GCF_022539505.1 Lolium rigidum | reverse complement strand
GGGGACACAAGAGACTTCTTGCTTTGTGGTTGCAGTGGTTGCATGAGAGGGATATCTTTGACCTCTTCCTCCCCGAGATCGATAAACCTTGGGTGATCCACTTAAGGGAAACTTGTCTGCTGTTCTACAAACCTCTCGCTCTTGGAGGCTCAACACTGTCTACAAGAATAGAAGCACCCGTAGACATCAAGCTATTTTCTGGCGCCGTTGCCGGGGAGGAAAGGTAAAAGGCACTCATACTTCGGTCCCAGGTAAAGTACTTTTCTGTTGCCATTGTGTGTGTGCTCGAAGCTATTTCCTTTAGATCCTGCAATTGCATCTTTTTGTTTCTTGTTTACACTAGTTAGGCATAATGGACAACAATGAGCTTCTTATTCTATTTCCTGATTTAAGACATGGATGGTTTGATGCGAAAATTAAAAAACCCATGGAACATATTAGCATGAATACTTTGAATACAATTGTTGCTAATGATATGGAAAATTCTAAGCTTGGGGAAGCTGGCTTTGATGAGCATGATATTTTTAGTCCCCCAAGCATTGAGGAGAAAATTTACTTTGATGATACTTTGCCTCCTATTTATGATGATTATAATGATAGTAGTCTTTTAGTACCGCCTGTTATGGAGGATAAATTTGATTATGATTACAATATGCCTCCTATATTTGATGATGAGAATAATAATGATAGCTACTTTGTTGAATTTGCTCCCACTACAACTAATAAAATTGATTATGCATATGTGGAGAGTAATAATTTTATGCATGAGACTCATGATAAGAATGCTTTATGTGATACTTATATTGTTGAGTTTGTTCATGATGCCTCTGAAAATTATTATGAGAGAGGAAAATATGGTTGTAGAAATTTTCATGTTACTAAAACACCTCTCTATATGCTGAAATTTTTGAAGTTACACTGGTTTTATCTTCCTATGCTTGTTACTTTGCTCTTCATGAACTTGTTTATTTACAAGATTACTTTTCATAGGAAGCATGTTAGGCTTAAATGTGTTTTGAATTTGCCTCTTGATGCTCTCTTTTGCTTCAAATACTATTTCTTGCGAGTGCATCATTAAAACTGTTGAGCCCATCTTAATGGCTATAAAGAAAGAACTTCTTGGGACATAACCCATGTGTTTATTTTGCTACAGTACCTCTATTTTATATTTGTGTCTTGGAAGTTGTTACTACTGTAGCAACCTCTCCTTATCTTAATTTTGTTGCATTGTTGTTCCAAGTAAAGTCTTTGATAGTAAGGTTCATACTAGATTTGGATTACTGCGCAGAAACAGATTTCTTGCTGTCACGAATCTGGGCCTAATTCTCTGTAGGTAACTCATAAAAATATGCCAAATTTACGTGAGTGATCCTCAGATATGTACGCAACTTTCATTCAATTTGGGCATTTTCATTTGAGCAAGTCTGGTGCCTCAATAAAATTCGTCTTTACGGACTGTTCTGTTTTAACAGATTCTGCCTTTTATTTCGCATTGCATCTTTCGCTGTGTTGGATGGATTTCTTTGTTTCATTAATGTCAAGTAGCTTTGAGCAATGTCCAGAAGTGTTAAGAATGATTGTGTCACCTCTGAACATGTGAGTTTTTTATTATGCACTAACCCTCTAATGAGTTTGTTTTGAGTTTGGTGTGGAGGAAGTTTTCAAGGGTCAAGAGAGGAGGATGATATACTATGATCAAGAAGAGTGAAAGCTCTAAGCTTGGGGATGCCCCGGTGGTTCACCCCTGCATATTTCAAGAAGACTCAAGCGTCTAAGCTTGGGGATGCCCAAGGCATCCCCTTCTTCATCGACAACATTATCAGGTTCCTCCCCTGAAACTATATTTTTATTCCGTCACATCTTATGTACTTTGCTTGGAGCGTCGGTTTGTTTTAGTTTTTGTTTTGTTATTTTCATTCTCTGAATAAATACATGCTTGTGTGGGAGGGAGACACGCTCCGCTGGTTCATATGAACACATGTGTTCTTAGCTTTTAATGTTCATGGCGAAGGTTGAAACTGCTTCGTTAATTGTTATATGGTTGGAAACGGAAAATGCTACATGTAGTAATTGGTAAAATGTCTTGGATAATGTGATACTTGGCAATTGTTGTGCTCATGTTTAAGCTCTTGCATCATATACTTTGCGCCCATTAATGAAGAAACACCTAGGGCTTGCTAATTTGGTTTGCATATTTGGTTTCTCTAAAGTCTAGATAATATCTAGTATTGAGTTTTGAACAACAAGGAAGACGGTGTAGAGTCTTATAATGTTTACAATATGTCTTTTATGTGAGTTTTGCTGCACCGTTCATCCTTGTGTTTGTTTCAAATAACCTTGCTAGCCTAAACCTTGTATCGAGAGGGAATACTTCTCATGCATCCAAAATCCTTGAGCCAACCACTATGCCGTTTGTGTCCACCATACCTACCTACTACATTATATTTCTCCGCCATTTCAAAGTAAATTGCTTGAGTGCTACCTTTAAAATTTCCATCATTCACCTTTGCAATATATATCTCATGGGACAAATAGCTTAAAAACTATTGTGGTATTGAATATGTACTTATGCACTTTATCTCTTATTAAGTTGCTTGTTGTGCGATAACCATGCTTCTGGGGACGCCATCAACTATTCTTTGTTGAATATCATGTGAGTTGCTATGCATGTCCGTCTTGTCTGAAGTAAGAGAGATCTACCACCTTAATGGTTGGAGCATACATATTGTTAGAGAAGAACATTGGGCCGCTATCTAAAGCCACGATTCATGGTGGAAGTTTCAGTTTTGGACATATATCCTCAATCTCATATGAGAATAATAATTGTTGCCACATGCTTATGCATTAAAGAGGAGTCCATTATCTGTTGTCCATGTTGTCCCGGTATGGATGTCTAGGTTGAGAATAATCAAAAGCGAGAAATCCAAAATGCGAGCTTTCTCCTTAGACCTTTGTACAGGCGGCATGGAGGTACCCCATTGTGACACTTGGTTAAAAAATGTGTATTGCAATGATCCGGTAGTCCAAGCTAATTAGGACAAGGTGCGGGCACTATTAGTATACTATGCATGAGGCTTGCAACTTGTAAGATATAATTTACATAACTCATATGCTTTATTACTACCGTTGACAAAATTGTTTCATGTTTTCAAAATAAAAGCTCTAGCACAAATATAGCAATCGATGCTTTCCTCTTTGAAGGACCATTCTTTTACTTTTATGTTGAGTCAGTTCACCTATTTCTCTCCACCTCAAGAAGCAAACACTTCGTGAACTGTGCATTGATTCCTACATACTTGCATATTGCACTTGTTATATTACTCTATGTTGACAATTATCCATGAGATATACATGTTATAAGTTGAAAGCAACCGCTGAAACTTAATCTTCCTTTGTGTTGCTTCAATACCATTACTTTAATTTATTGCTTTATGAGTTAACTCTTATGCAAGACTTATTGATGCTTGTCTTTAAGTGCTATTCATGAAAAGTCTTTGCTTTATGATTCAGCTGTTTACTCATGTCATTACCATTGTTTTGATCGCTGCATTCATTACATATGTTTACAATATGATCAAGTTTATGATGGCATGTCACTCCAGAAATTATCTTTGTTTATCGTTTACCTGCTCGGGACGAGCAGAAACTAAGCTTGGGGATGCTGATACGTCTCCGACGTATCGATAATTTCTTATGTTCCATGCCACATTATTGATGATATCTACATGTTTTGTACACATTATATGTCATATTTATGCATTTTCCGGAACTAACCTATTGACGAGATGCCGAAAGGCCAGTTGCTGTTTTCTGCTGTTTTTGGTTTCAGAAATCCTAGTAACGAAATATTCTCGGAATTGGACGAAATCAACGCCCAGGGGCCTATTTTCACCGGAAGCATCCAGAACACCCGAGAGCCGCCAGAGGGGGGCCACAGGGCCCCCAGATGATAGGGTAGCGCAGCCCACCCCCTGGCCGCGCGGCCCTATGGTGTCGTCGCCCCTTCGACCTTCTGACGCCGCCTCTTCGCCTATATAAAGGTCCCAGACCTAAAAACTCGAGACGGAAAAGCCACGGTACGAGAAACCTTCCAGAGCCGCCGCCATCGCGAAGCCAAGATCTGGGGGACAGGAGTCTCTGTTTCGGCACGCCGCCGAGACGGGGAAGTGCCCCCGGAAGGCTCCTCCATCGACACCACCGCCATCTTCATCAACGTTGCTGTCTCCCATGAGGAGGGAGTAGTTCTCCATCGAGGCTCGGGGCTGTACCGGTAGCTATGTGCTTCATCTCTCTCCTATGTACTTCAATACAATAATCTCATGAGCTGCTTTACATGATTGAGATTCATATGATGATGCTTGTAATCTAGATGTCATTATGCTAGTCAAGTGGGTTTTACTTATGTGATCTCCGGAGACTCCTTGTCCCACGTGTGTAAAGGTGACAGTGTGTGCACCGTGTGGGTCTCTTAGGCTATATTTCACGTAATACTTATTCACCGTTATGAATGGCGTAGTGAAGTGCTTATTTATATCTCTTTATGATTGCAATGTGTTTTGTATCACAATTTATCTATGTGCTACTCTAGTGATGTTATTAAAGTAGTTTATTCCTCCCGCACGGTGTAATGGTGACAAGTGTGTGCATCCGTGTTGGTACTTGGCGTAGGCTATGATTGTGATCTCTTGTAGATTATGAAGTTAACTATTGCTATGATGGTATTGATGTGATCTATTCCTCCTACATGGTGTGAAGGTGACAGTGTGCATGCTATGTTAGTACTTGGTTTAGTCGTGTTGATCTTTCATGCACTCTAAGGTTATTTAAATATGAACATTGAATTGTGGAGCTTGTTAACTCCGGCATTGAGGGTTCGTGTAATCCTACGCAATGGTGTTCATCATCCAACAAAAGAGTGTAGAGTATGCATTTATCTATTCTGTTATGTGATCAAAGTTGAGAGTGTCCACTAGTGAAAGTATGATCCCTAGGCCTTGTTCCTAAATACTGCTATCGCTGCTTGTTTACTGTTTTACTGCGTTACTACTGCTGCGTTACTACTGCTTGTTTACTGTCATGGGCAAAGCACTTTTCTGGTGCCGTTGCCATTTCTCATATATATTCATACCACCTGTATTTCACTATCTCTTCGCCGAACTAGTGCACCTATTAGGTGTGTTGGGGACACAAGAGACTTCTTGCTTTGTGGTTGCAGGGTTGCATGAGAGGGATATCTTTGACCTCTTCCTCCCTGAGATCGATAAACCTTGGGTGATCCACTTAAGGGAAACTTGCTGCTGTTCTACAAACCTCTGCTCTTGGAGGCCCAACACTGTCTACAAGAATAGAAGCACCCGTAGACATCACCCATCTACCCCGTCCTTGTTTAGGGTGTGGCGGAGGTCATCCAATTTCTTGCAACCTTGTAGCTTGTTGAAGCAATGCATGAAGGGGAAATCTTTGTCCGCGTGTTTGTACTTGTACATCTCGAGGGCATCGAGCATCTAACAATACATGATGCAATAACAAGACATAGAACAATATGGATCATCAAATAGGTACTCGGGGGAGTAGCGGGCGTAGCCGTCCATCTGTGACAGCCGCATCTGCGAGATCGACGCACCTCCGCGTAGTACCCCGGCGACGACGGAGAGATCGAGAAGTTGCGGCCGGCGGGCTGCTGGCTCCCTTCGTCCTAGCCGCCGCCCAAGCTGAGGCACACTTCCGCAGCAGACGCCGCTTTCGCGGCTTCAAGAGCTGCGAGGCGGCGCCTCCTGCGGTCGGCCGTCGCAAAGGAGCAGCGGCGTTTCTCGTCCTCCCACTCCTCCTGCGACATGTTCGCCGGCTTATCCTTTGGCGCAACGGTGCGCGGCTTCGGCGGCTGTTGTGGGTATACTTCATGAGTGTACCATCGACAGTGGCTAGATCCGGCAAGCCCGGGTGGCCCATAGACGGTGATGGTGGCGTATGGCCCATCGGGCGCCTAGTTTTTGTAGATCAAGATGGAGGAATTGCAGCCCAGGAACGAGGAGCCAGATCCACCTATCCTGGAAGTCGGATCTGGCCCGACCCATCAGGGGTAGCCGGATCCAGTATGGCGTATAAGGAAAGGCGGATCCTTGACGTGCACGGTCATGTAATATTCCGTAGTTAGGCAACTTGTATTCCGGCTAGGACTCTCCGTGTAAACCCTAGATCCTGGCGCCTTTATAAGTCGGATCCCGGGAGCCCTAGAGGCACAACCACAACTCATTGTAACAACGTGAAAGCTCCCAGATAATTCCATACAAGCAGCAGTAGGCCCTGTCATCGAGCAGGTGTTCCGAAGCTGGGTAAATCGCGTAGCACCGTCCCGAGGACTCTCCGCCCGATGGCCCCTACTTCTTATCCCCCTCGCGAGGATCCCTCCTCCGATCATCCCCCAGGACAAGTGCTGGATTCCGGCTAAGACCGACCCCGTCAAGCTCTCCATCATCCCAATCGGCGGCATTCACATCTTTATAGGCGAGACCGTCGATTACAACGAAAACGTCCTGGTAAGTCACGCTGACGCGACCGCCGCTGGGCAGGACGCAGTCGCGAAGATCCGATCTTAGTCGCAGGAACTTCCTAAGGAAGATTCCACCTTAGATCTGAAAATTTCAAAGCCCACCCAATCCGCCCCTGAGCAAGAGATAACAGTGGAAGACCAATGCGGATCCACCTGGGTCTCCCAGGTGTTAGAGAAGCAAAGGTGCCACTTCGTGCACTTCCTCGCACATACCGCAGGAACCGTCCCTCCTCAGGATGGAGCCGAACCCATGCAAGTTGAGGCTGCCGGAGACACAACGCTCTGGATCAGCAAGCGGTTGCCAGAGACAACAACGCTCTGGATCAGCAAGAGGATGCCAGAGACAAAAAAGAGTCAATACTCGAGAACCTAAGTCCACTATCTGACGATGCGTCCTTGATACGCGTAAAGCACACGTCCGTTGGGAACCCCAAGTGGAAGGTATGATGCGTATAGAAGCAAGTTTCCCTCAGTATGAAGCCAAGGTTTATCGAACCAGTAGGAGCCAAGAAGCACATGAAGGTTGTTGGTGGAGGAGTGTAGTGCGGCGCAACACCAGTGAAACCGGCGCCAACGTGGAACCTGCACAACACAATCAAAGTACTTTGCCCCAACGTAACAGTGAGGTTGTCAATCTCACCGGCTTGCTGTAAAGAAAGGATTAACCGTATAGTGTGGAAGATGATGTTTGTTTGCGAAAAACAGTAAAGAACAATTGCAGTAGATTGTATTTCAGATGTAAAGAATAGAACGGGGTCCACAGTTCACTAGTGGTGTCTCTCCCATAAGATAAATAGCATGTTGGGTGAACAAATTACAGTTGGGCAATTGACAAATAAAGAAGGCATAATAATGCACATACATATATCATGATGAGTACTATGAGATTTAATCAGGGCATTACGACAAAGTACATAGACCGCTATCCAGCATGCATCTATGCCTAAAAAGTCCACTTTCAGGTTATCATCCGAACCCCTTCCGGTATTAAGTCGCAAGCAACAGACAATTGCATTAAGTATGGTGCGTAATGTAATCAACACAAATATCCTTAGACAAAGCATCGATGTTTTATCCCTAGTGGCAACAACACATCCACAACCTTAGAACTTTCTGTCACTGTCCCAGATTTAATGGAGGCATGAACCCACTATCAAGCATAAATACTCCCTCTTGGAGTTACAAGTATCAACTTGGCCAGAGCCTCTACTAGCAACGGAGAGCATGCAAGAACATAAACAACTCATATGATAGATTGATAATCAACTTGACATAGTATTCAATATCCATCGGATCCCAACAAACACAACATGTAGGATTACAAATAGACGATCTTGATCATGATAGGCAGCTCACAAGATCTAACATGATAGCACAATGGGGAGAAGACGACCATCTAGCTACTGCTATGGACCCATAGTCCAGGGGTGAACTACTCACACATCGATCCGGAGGCGATCATGGCGATGAAGAGTCCTCCGGGAGATGATTCCCCTCTCCAGCAGGGTGCCGGAGGCGATCTCCTGAATCCCCCGAGATGGGATTGGCGGCGGCGTCACAGTAAGGTTTTCCGTATCGTGGCTCTCGGTATAGAGGGTTTCGCGACGAAGGCTTTAAGTAGGCGGAAGGGCGGAGTCGGAGGAGTCACGGGGGCCCCACACGCTAGGGCCGCGCGGGCCCCCCTCAGGCCGCGCCGCCCTAGTGTGGCGACGCCATGTGGCCCCACTTCGTTTCTCCCTCGGTCTTCTGGAAGCTTCGTGGAAAAATAAGCCCCTGGGCGTTGATTTCGTCCAATTCGGAGAATATTTCCTTTGTAGGATTTCTGAAACCAAAAATAGCAGAAAACAACAACTGGCTCTTCGGCATCTCGTCAATAGGTTAGTGCCTGAAAATGCATAATAATGACATATAATGTGTATAAAACATGTGAGTATCATCATAAAAGTAGCATGGAACATAAGAAATTATAGATACGTTTGAGACGTATCAAGCATCCCCAAGCTTAGTTCCTACTCGCCCTCGAGTAGGTAAACGATAACAAGGATAATTCCTGAAGTGACATGCTATCATAATCTTGATCAATACTATTGTAAAGCATATGAAGTGAATGAAGTGATTCGAAGCAATGGTAAAGACAATGATTAAACAACTGAATCATATAGCAAAGACTTTTCATGAATAGTACTTTCAAGACAAGCATCAATAAGACTTGCATAAGAGTTAACTCATAAGGCAATAAATTCTTAGTAGAAAGCTTTGAAACAACACAAAGGAAGATTTAAGTTTCAGCAGTTGCTTTCAACTTCAACATGTATATCTCATGGATAATTGTCAACATAAAGTAATATGATGAATGCAAATAAGCAAATATGTAGGAATCAATGCACACAGTTAACACAAGTGTTTGCTTCTAAGATGGAAGGAAGTAGGTAAACTGACTCAACAACAAAGTAAAAGAATGGCCCTTCGCAGAGGGAAGCAGGGATTAAATCATGTGCTAGAGCTTTTCAAGTTTTGAAATCATATAGAGAGCATAAAAGTAAAGTTTTGAGAGGTGTTTGTTGTTGTCAACGAATGGTAATGGGTACTCTAACTACCTTATCAACCAGACTTTCAAGAGCGGCTCCCATGAAGGACGTTATTTCTACCACCATGGTAGATCATCCCTCTTCTCTTTTGTTTACACATGCATTTATTATTTATGGGTGACACTCCTCCCCACCTTTCCTTTCTCAAGCCATGGCTAACCGAATCCTCGGGTGCCTTCCAACAATCTCATACCATGGAGGAGTGTCTATATTTTTTTTTTCTTTTTCTTTTTGCAAAATTAAGTTGCTCACTCATTGATCAGGGCAAAGCATGTGAAGAGAATTATTAATGCAATTTAATTAATCGGGGCTGGGAACCCCATTGCCAGCTCTTTTTGCAAAATTATTGGATAAGCGGATGAGCCACTAGTCCATTGGTGAAAGTCCGTCCGAAGTAAATGACAAGATCGAAAGATAAAACACCACATACTTCCTCATGAGCTATAAAACATTGACACAAATAAGAGGTAATAATTTTTGAATTGTTTAAAGGTAGCACATGAAGTATTTACTTGGAATGGCAGAAAAATACCATGTAGTAGGTAGGTATGGTGGACACAAATGGCATATGTGTTGGCTCAAGGTTTTGGATGCACGAGAAGTATTTCCTCTCAGTACAAGGCTTTGGGCTAGCAAGGTTGTTTGAAGCAAACACAAGTATGAACCGGTACAATAAAACTTACATAAGAACATATTGCAAGCATTATAAGACTCTACACTGTCTTCCTTGTTGTTCAAACACCTTAACCAGAAAATATCTAGACCTTAGAGAGATCAATCATGCAAACCAAATTTTAACAAGCTCTATGTAGTTCTTCATTAATAGGTGCAAAGTACATGATGCAAGAGTTTAAACATGATCTATATGAGCACAACAATTGCCAAGTATCAAATTATTCAAGACATTATACCAATTACCACATGCGGCATTTTCCGTTTCCAACCATATATCAATGAACGAAGTAGTTCAACCTTCGCAATGAACATTAAGAATAAAGCTAAGAACATATGTGTTCATACGAAACAGAGGAGCGTGTCTCTCTCCCATATAAAGAATGCTAGGATCCGAGTTTATTCAAACAAAAACAAAAATAAAAGCAAACAGACGCTCCAAGTAAAGCACATGATACCCATAAATTTGAGTGAGGAAAGGCTGAATCATCTGTCTGCAACAATGAATTGTAAAAAAGGTTCTCTTCCTTTCACTTATCTTGGACTACCTTTAAGTATTGTGAAACCTTCCATGGAACATTTTTTACCCATTGTTCAAAGAGCACAAGCCAGGCTAGGAGGGATTGCAGATTTCTTAAACTATGGAGGAAAACTACAGTTGGTGAAATCAGTACTGGCCTCAATGCTAATTTTCTTCATGTGTTGCTTTGATGTACCTGTGGCAATAAAAGAGCAAGTGGTAAAGTACATGAGACATTGTCTATGGAGAAAGAAAAATTCTGAGGTTCAAGCAAATGGCTCTGCTCTTATAGCATGGAAAAAAATTTGCGAGACCTAAAGAACAAGGTGGTTTAGGTGTGCTCAATCTGGATATTCAAAATAAAGCTCTTATGTTAAAGAATTTGCACAAATTCTTCAACGGTCATGATATACCTTGGGTGAAATTAATCGGAGAAGCATATTACTCAAATGACAATATTCCCACACACAAGTCGGATGCATCTTTACGGTGGAAATCTCATCTTAAGTTGCTTGACATCTACAAATCTATGGCAAGATGCAATATTGGAAATGGAAACATCTGTGAACTTACGGACTGATCTTTGGGAACATAATTGTTTACAACACAAATTTCCTCATCTTATAACTTTTGCCAAACACAGCGATTGGTACGTGGCAAAGGTGGTCAAGACGGAATATCCGGAAGATCTTTTTCATCTGCCTCTCTCCCAGCGAGGCTTATGTGGAGTTTCAGAGTTTGGAAAGTTTATGCCAAAATACTCTCACAATCATTCAAGAAGGAAATAAGGATAATTGGACATACATTTGGGGGAGTGCAGAATTTTCTTCACAAAAAGCATATAAAGCTATGATTGGAACCATTCCAACACCAAAGATCTTTACATCTATTTGGGAATCTTCTTGTCAAGCAAAGCATAAGTTCTTCTTTTGGCTATTACTTCATGATAGATTAAATACAAGAAATCTTTTGAGAAGAAAGAACTTTCAGCTGCAATCTCATAATTGTGCGGTGAGAAACTGCAATACAGAAGAAACTCTTGTGCATCTTTTCTGGACATGTCCATTTGCGGACCAATGCTGGGATTTTGTATGCCCACAACGGAATAAAAGATTATCTATTCTGGAGGCTCTAGAGGAAATGAAGAAAAAGATCAATCTACCTTTTGCTATGGAGATCATAATGTTGTCTGCTTGGGGCATTTGGATTATCAGAAATAACAAAGTTTTCAAAGATCAGAATGCAGACTTAAATAGTTGGAAAGCTATATATCTTCAAGAACTAAGGCTTCTAGTGCACAGAATGAAGAAAAAACACTTAGCTATTTTCAAGGATTGGTTGAAGACTCTGTCTTAGTTTTTTTCTTTCTTTCTTTGTTCTTTTCTTCTTCTTTCTTTCTCCTTTTGAGAGTTTCTCACTCTCTCTTTGTAATACATACTCTGTTTTTTTGCTTTTATAAATAAATAATAAAAATTGCAGTGGGTTTTACCCACTGTTTTACCTTCAAAAAACATAAGATGTGACTGAATAAAAATATAGTTTCACTAGAGGAACCTGATAATGTTGTCGATGAAGAAGGGGATGCCTTGGGCATCCCCAAGCTTAGATGCTTGAGTCTTCTTGAAATATGAAGGGATGAACTACGGGGCATCCCCAAGCTTAGACTTTTCACTCTTCTTGATCATATTGTATCATCCTCCTCTCTTGACCCTTGAAAACTTCCTCCACACCAAACTCGAAACAAACTCATTAGAGGGTTAGTGCATAATCAAAAAATCACATATTCAGAGGTGACATAATCATTCTTAACACTTCTGGACATTGCACAAAGCTACTGAAAGTTAATGGAACAAAGAAATCCATCAAACATAGCAAAACAGGCAATGCAAAACAAAAGGCAGAATCTGTCAAAACAGAACAGTCCGTAAAGACGAATTTTACAGAGGCACTTAACTTGCTCAGATGAAAATTCTCAAATTGAATGAAAGTTGCGTACATATCTGAGGATCACACACGTAAATTGGCAGATTTTTCTGAGTTACCTACAGAGAACCCTTCCCAAATTCGTGACAGCAAGAAATCTGTTTCTGCGCAGTAATCCAAATCTAGTATTGACTTTACTATCAAAGACTTTACTTGGCACAACAATGCAATAAAATAAAGATAAGGAGAGGTTTCTACAGTAGTAACAACATTCAAGACTCAAATATAAAACAAAAGTGATGTAGTAAAATCATGGGTTGTCTCCCATAAGCGCTTTTCTTTAACGCCTTTCAGCTAGGCGCAGAAAGTGTGAATCAAGTATTATCAAGAGATGAAGCATCGACATCGTAATATTTCTTACAAACACAACTTGTTGCAGAGGGTACCTTAGTTGCTCCATTATCTAAATTCTCCATAGTGGTACCAAGGGTTTTATCAATTTTAGGCTTATAATAATTCTTTTGCTTAGGCACCTTAGAGACATACATGAATTTTTGCTCCTTGCCCACATAAGCTTTCTCCTTAAATTTAAGAGAAGAAAAAGTTGAACCCAATGTTCCCATAGCTTCTTCAAGTTTGCCAATCCTATGAGTTTGATTATCATGGATAGCACAAGTTTCTAAAATAGCAATTCTTTCATCAAGTCCTCCTAGGGATTTATCAAGTTTATCAATATTATCAAGTAATATACCAAATTTAGTCTCAACACTTGGAAGATTTTTCTCTATGGCTTCCAACTTTTTCATAACATCCTCAAGAGAGATTTCAATTTTAGTTTCATTAACAGGTGGTATTCCAACTAGGCTCTCAATGATGCAACTAGCTTCTAAGGCAGGAGTACCTAGGAAATTACCCCCCGAAAGAGTATCAAGAACATACCTATTCCAGCTAGATATACCAACATAAAAGTTCCTAAGTAGGATAATAGTGGAGTGTTTCTTAGTGCACCTATGATGAGCATTACTAATTCTATACCAAGCATCTTTAAAACTTTCTCCACCTTGTTGCTTAAAAGAACGAACTTCAACTTCAGGATTACTCATTTTAGCAGTAGTAAATAAAGCAAACTAAATAAAGTAAATGCAAGTAACTAATTTTTTTGTGTTTTTAATATGGAGATAGCAAACAAGACAGTAAATAAAGTAAAACTAGCAACTAATTTTTTTGTGTTTTTGATGTAGGAAGCAAACAAAGCAGTAAATAAGGTAAAGTAAAGCAAGACAAAAACAAAGTAAAGAGATTGGAAGTGAGAGACTCCCCTTGCAGCGTGTCTTGATCTCCCCGGCAACGGCGCCAGAAATTTAGCTTGATACGCGTAAAGCACACGTCCGTTGGGAACCCCAAGTGGAAGGTATGATGCGTATAGAAGCAAGTTTCCCTCAGTATGAAACCAAGGTTTATCGAACCAGTAGGAGCCAAGAAGCACGTGAAGGTTGTTGGTGGAGGAGTGTAGTGCGGCGCAACACCAGTGAAACCAGCGCCAACGTGGAACCTGCACAACACAATCAAAGTACTTTGCCCCAACGTAACAGTGAGGTTGTCAATCTCACCGGCTTGCTGTAAACAAAGGATTAACCGTATAGTGTGGAAGATGATGTTTGTTTGCGAAAAAACGATAAAGAACAATTGCGAGTAGATTGTATTTCAGATGTAAAGAATGGACCGGGGTCCACAGTTCACTAGTGGTGTCTCTCCCATAAGATAAATAGCATGTTGTGTGAACAAATTACAGTTTGGCAATTGACAAATAAAGAAGGCATAACAATGCACATACATATATCATGATGAGTACTATGAGATTTAATCAGGGCATTACGACAAAGTACATAGATCGCTATCCAGCATGCATCTATGCCTAAAAGTCCTCTTTCGAGGTTATCATCCGAACCCCTTCCGGTATTAAGTTGCAAGCAACGAGACAATTGCATTAAGTATGGTGCGTAATGTAATCAACACAAATATCCTTAGACAAAGCATCGATGTTTTATCCCTAGTGGCAACAACACATCCACAACCTTAGAACTTTCATCATCGTCCTGCATTTAATGGAGGCGTGAACCCACTATCGAGCATAAATACTCCCTCTTGGAGTTACAAGTATCAACTTGGCCAGAGCCTCTACTAGCAACAGAGAGCATGCAAGAACATAAACAACGCATATGATAGATTGATAATACTCTTGACATAGTATTCAATATCCATCAGATCCCAACAAACACAACATGTAGGATTACAAATAGACGATCTTGATCATGATAGGCAGCTCACAAGATCTAACATGATAGCACAATGGGGAGAAGACGATGATCTAGCTACTGCTATGGACCCATAGTCCAGGGTTGAACTACTCACACATCGATCCGGAGGCGATCATGGCGATGAAGAGTCCTCCGGGAGATGATTCCCCTCTCCGGCAGGGTGCCGGAGGCAATCTCCTGAATCCCCCGTGATGGGATTGGCGGCGGCGGCGTCACAGTAAGGTTTTCCGTATCGTGGCTCTCGGTACAGAGGGTTTCGCGACGAAGGCTTTAAGTAGGCGGAAGGGCGGAGTCGGAGGAGTCACGGGGGCCCCACAAGCTAGGGCCGCGCGGGCCCCCCTCAGGCCGCGCCGCCCTAGTGTGGCGGTGCCCCGTGGCCCCACTTCGTTTCTCCCTCGGTCTTCTGGAAGCTTCGTGGAAAAATAAGCCCCTGGCGTTGATTTCGTCCAATTCCGAGAATATTTCCTTTGTAGGATTTCGAAACCAAAAACAGCAGAAAACAACAAGCGGCTCTTCGGCATCTCGTCAATAGGTTAGTGCCGGAAAATGCATAATAATGACATATAATGTGTATAAAACATGTGAGTATCATCATAAAAGTAGCATGGAACATAAGAAATTATAGATACGTTTGAGACGTATCAGTCCTCCATGGACACAGAGGAATACAACCGTGCTATGAAGGAGTTGGAGGATGAGGATAAAACTGAGGCAGAATCCGCTCTGCCAAAGCAGGTCCTCGCGACCCTAACTGGGCTGGAGCAAGGAGCTGACGCAGAAGAAACTCCACCCAACACCGGAATTCCAGGCCGTCAAATCCGGAGACCCCACGTCGAGAGCGCTATCTCATCGTGTCAGATCCTAGAGAAGGACGTGTCCTCGAATTCGAGGGAGACATGTCTATAAAAGAGCTCGCTAGGGCAGCAGGCCGGGATGCCATTGCGCACTCGGAAATCCTAACCAAGACAATAACTCCGGAAGAAGTCGCAGACCCGGAAGCTCTAGAAGCCAAAAGGAAGGAACTACTGGCTGCCCTTGAAAAGTTCACCAATACCGCAGTAGTAATGCTGGAGGAAAGGCAAGACGCAGAGGAGCTGATGGAACTGGTCGGGGAGCAAGAACGCAGAACAACAGAGTACCTGCAGAAGGCTAGAGCACTCAGGGATCGGTGGGAGACGATTGTCAGTGATGCCAACAGGGAAGCAGACAGGATCCGCCAGGAAGCCATTCGCCCCAGAAGGATCAATTTTGAGAACCCCACAAATCTTCAGCCGCTCGCAACTCCAAAAGATAACATGAAGAAGGCTGCGAAGATTCTGGCCAATAATGATGAAGAGATCGACCTCAACCACCTCCGCACATTTATCGCTTCAGCAATGAAGCAACAGAGTAAGGCAGATACTTCGCGCATGATGGAATCCAACCTGGATTTATGTGTATCCACCGCGCAGAAGAGTGATACGTCTCCAACGTATCTATAATTTCTTATGTTCCATGCTAGTTTTATGACAATACCTACATGTTTTGTTCACACTTTATAATGTTTTTATGCATTTTCTGGGACTAACCTATTAACAAGATGCCACAGTGCCGGTTCTCGTTTTCTGCTGTTTTTGATTTCAGAAAAGTTAGTTTACAAATATTCTCAGAATTGGACGAAACAAAAGCCCACGGCCCTATTTTCCACGGAGTGTTCCAGAAGACCGAAGAAGAGTCGAGGAAGGGCAGCAGGGGGCCCACCCCATAGGGCGGCGCGGGGGGCCCCACTGCCGCGTCGACACGTGGGGAGGGAGCCCCCTGGCTCCCCCGACTCTGCCCCTTCGCCTATATAATCCTCTCGACGCGAAAACCCTAGTACCGAGAGCCAGAATACCAGAACAGTTCCAGAGACGCCGCCGCCGTCAACCCTAACTCGGGGGGGGGGGGTCAGAAGATCTCCTCCGGCACCCTACCGGAGAGGGGAATCATCACCGGAGGGCTCTACATCACCATGCCCGCCTCCGGACTGATGCGTGAGTAGTTCATCCTTTGACTACGGGTCCATAGCAGTAGCTAGATGGTTGTCTTCTCCTCTTGTGCCATCGTGTTTAGATCTTGTGAGCTGCCTATCATGATCAAGATCATCTATTTGTAATGCTACATGTTGTGTTTGTTGGGATCCGATGAATATGGAATACTATGTCAAGTTGATTATTGATCTATCATATATGTGTTATTTATGATCTTGCATGCTCTCCGTTGCTAGTAGAAGCTCTGGCCAAGTTGATACTTGTGACTCCAAGAGGGAGTATTTATGCTAGATAGTGGGTTCATGTCTCCATTGAATTTGGGGGAGTGACAGCAACCCCTAAGGTTGTGGATGTGCTGTTTCCACTGGGGATAAAACATCGATGCTTTGTCTAAGGATATTTGTGTTGATTACATTACGCGCAGTACTTAATGCAATTGTCTGTTGTTTGCAACTTAATACTTGGAAGGGGTGCGGATGCTAACCCGAAGGTGGACTTTTTAGGCATAGATGCATGCTCGGATGGCGGTCTATGTTCTTTGTCGTAATGCCCTAAGTAAATCTCATAGTAGTCATCATGATATGTATGTGCATTGTTATGCCCTCTCGATTTGTCAATTGCCCAACTGTAATTTGTTTACCCAACATGTTATTTATCTTATTGGAGAGACATAGTGAACTGTGGACCCCGGTCCATTCTTTTACATCTGAAATACAATCTACTGCAATCTATGTTTTTCTTTTGTTTTCTGCAAGCAAATATCATTTTCCACACCATACGTTTAATCATTTGTTTTCAGCAAGCCAGTGAGATTGACAACCTCACTGTTAAGTTGGGGCAAAGTAGTTTGATTGTGTTGTGCAGGTTCCACGTTGGCACCGGAATCCCTGGTGTTGCGCCGCACTACACTCCTTCACCAACAACCTTCACGTGATCTTCATCTCCTACTGTTTCGATAACCTTGGTTTCTTACTGAGGGAAAACTCGCTGCTGTACTCATCATACCTTCCTCTTGGGGTTCCCAACAGACGTGTGCTTTACCGTCACAAGCAGCTACTTTTCTAGCGCCGTTGCCGGGGAGATCAAGACACGCTGCAAGGGGAGTCTCTCACACCCAATCTCTTTACTTTGTTTACTGTTGTTATCACCAGAATTTGACCAAGTCGAGGTGG